>NW_026900011.1:0-133095 GCF_033153095.1 Gastrolobium bilobum | reverse complement strand
ATCTATTACTCGTTGGTTGGTCTTGCTAAAATTCAAAATTAGAATTTCAAATTTCAAATTCAAAATTCAAAATTTTAACATTTGATAATTAATTTAACTAATTAAATTAATTAGTAATGACTTGGACTATCCAAACTCATTACAATGATCCATGCGCCCTCCACCCCTTTAGGTGGAGTTCCAAACAACTTCTTGGGCTAATAACTATTATTAGGCCCAATACCTTTAATGCTAGAGCATCTAGACAATTAGGTGTTTGCGTGTGACCCATAGGTCTAACATCCACTGACGTCAATCAGGCCTGGGCCCAATAAGCCCACAACACAGAGCACTCACAATGCTTTGTTACCCCAACACAGAGCACTAGCAATATTTCCTTTCGTCTCGGTTACCTTATGAACATAAAATTAGGAATAAACATCTGGTATTCTTAAATCCTCATGATTGTGATCTCATCACAGATACTCAAGAGATACCTATTTTATTCCACGGGGTTTATCAAGTTATTCATAATATATTAACATTAATATCGAGACAGAATTATGAAACAAGATAAAGAGTGCTTTTATTTATTTGCGACAATATTAAAAAGGTCTACATCTATGTCCTTATTTAATCATAAGATTGTCTCTAGGACACCCAAATACTAACAAACTCCCACTTGACCTAGAGCCAATCAGCCCTAAGTCGTATACCCAAAGCCTCATAATGACTATCATGTTTCCTCTGAGAAACAGCCTTTGTCAGAGAATCGGCCAGGTTATCATCTGTGGGAACATAATCCATCTTTACATCCATTCTATCAATGATTTCTCTAATCAGGTGATATCTACGGAGCACGTGCTTAGATCTTTGATGAGACCTAGGTTCCTTTGACTGCGCAATGGCTCCAGTGTTGTCGCACAGCAACTGTATGGGCTCATCCATGCTTGGAACCACCCTTAGTTCAGTTATGAACATCTTGATCCACACGGCCTCCTTAGCCGCTTCTGAAGCATCTATGTATTCAGCTTCTGTCGTTGAATCTGTTGTTGTTTCCTGCTTGGAACTCTTCCAAGACACTGCCCCACCATTTAAGGTGAATACGAACCCTGACTGTGACTTGCAGTCATCTTTGTCACTCTGAAAGCTGGCATCAGTGAATCTTTTCACTGTAAGCTCATTAACCCCCACCATAGACCAAAAACGCATCCTTAGTTCTTCTCAAGTATTTAAGGATGGTCTTGACTGCCGTCCAGTGACCCTCTCCAGGGTCTGACTGGTATCTGCTCGTAATGCTTAAAGCATATGAGACATCTGGTCTCGTACATATCATGGCATACATGATGGACCCAATAGCCGAAGAAAATGGAATTCCACTCATGCGATCCTTCTCAGGCTGTGACTTAGGACACATAGCCTTTGAAAGATGTATCCCATGACTGACAGGTAGAAAACCCCTTTTCGACCCTTCCATGCTAAACCTTTTAAGCATCTTGTCAATATACGTGGATTGAGATAAACCCAGCAGCGAGTTTGATCTATCTCTATAGATCTTTATACCAAGTATAAAGGCCGCCTCTCCCAAATCCTTCATGGTGAAGCTTTCTGAAAGCCATTCTTTCGTTGTTTGTAATGTGGGGATGTCATTTCCTATAAGCAATATGTCATCTACATAAAGCACTAGGAAGACAACATTACTCCCACTAACCTTCCTATAAACACAAGGTTCATCCTCGTTCTTGATGAAACCGTTACTTCTAACGACCTCATCAAAACGAATATTCCATCTCCTTGATGCTTGCTTTAGCCCATATATCGACCTTTGAAGTTTGCATACCATATGCTCCTGATCTTTGATTACAAAGCCTTCAGGTTGTGTCATGTACACTTCCTCCTTCAAGAACCCATTCAAGAAGGCGGTCTTGACATCCATTTGCCAAATTTCATAGTCGTGATATGCTGCTATCGCAAGCATGATCCTTATAGATTTGATCATGGCAACTGGTGAGAAAGTTTCATCATAGTCAACTCCTTGTCTTTGACGATATCCTTTCGCCACCAACCTAGCTTTGTAGGTTTGAACGTTGCCATTTGCATCAGTCTTTCTTTTCAAGACCCATTTGTTTCCGATAGGAACTATTCCTTGCGGTTTAGGAACCAAGGTCCATACCTTGTTCTGATACATCGAATCCATTTCAGATTCTATGGCTTCAAGCCAACTGGAAGAGTCAACATCCTTGATTGCCTCCTCGTAGTTACTCGGTTCATTATCCTCAACAGTTTGTTGATTCTCAATCACAAATCCATACCTCTCAGGTGGATGGATAACCCTCGTAGACCTACGGAGTTGTGTGTTTACTTCTCCATCGGAGAACGTCGCCTGCTGAGCAGACTTGGGTTCCTCAATCTGTTCATGTGGTTCTTGAACTTCTTCAAGATCAATCTTACTCCCACTGGCTCCTTGAGAGATCAAATCCTTCTCAAGGAACTCAGCATTCTTGGATACAAAAACTTTGTGTTCATCCATAGAGTAAAAGTAGTATCCTTTAGGACCTTTAGGATACCCCACAAAAAGACATTTAGTACTCTTAGCACTAAGCTTGTCTGATGCCAATGTCTTGACATAAGCTGGCGATCCCCAAACCCTGAGATAACTCAGGTTGGGTCTCTTACCATTCCATATCTCATATGGTGTGGTCTGAACAGATTTAGACGGTACCCTATTTAGAAGGTATGCCGATGTGTCTAGGGCATATCCCCAAAACGATTTTGGAAGTTAAGTCTCACTCATCATAGACCTGACCATGTCTAACAAGATCATGTTTCTCCTTTCGGAGACACCATTTTGGTGTGGTGTGTAAGGTGTAGTAAACTGCGAGAGAATTCCATTTTCTCTCAGATAATCCTGAAACTCATGGCTCAGATATTCACCACCACGATCTGATCGTAATGTCTTAATCATCTTGCCACACTGTTTCTCTACTTCATTCCTAAACTCCTTGAACTTTTCAAAGGCTTCAGATTTATATCTCATTAGGTACACGTACCCAAATCTTGATTTGTCATCAGTAAAGGTAATGAAATAGGAGTATCCTCCTCTAGCCTCTATAGACATTGGCCCACAAACATCAGTGTGAATGAGTTCTAATAACTCACTAGCCCTATGACTCTCAAGCCCCTTGGGCTTGTTACAAGTCATTTTCCCAACTAGTCAAGATTCACATTGTCCATAGGATTCCAAATCCATGGAATCTAGGTATCCATCTGCATGCATCCTAGACAATCTTGTTTCGTTTATGTGCCATAGTCTACAATGCCAAAGATAAGATTGATTATCTATCCTAGATCGTTTCACAGCTACATTGAGCACTTCAGTTCTCATTTCCAGAACATACAATCCATTTATTAATGAAGCAGTACCATAAACAATATCATTCAAAATGATAGAAAATGTACCATTCTTAATACTAAAAGTAAAACCATCTTGTTCTAAACAAGAAATAGAAATAATGTTTCTAGAAATGTTCGGAACATAAAGACAATTATTCAAATGCAATAAAAGGCCCGTAGGCAAAATAAGGTCGGCATCTCCAACAGAATGAGCAGCAACCCTTGCTCTATTGCCAACGCGAAGATCCACCTCGTTTCTCTCCAATCTTCTTGGGCTCCTAAGAACCTGCAACATATTGCAGATATGAGAACCACAACCGGTATCCAATACCCATGAAGTCGGATTAGCACAAGAATAATTTATCTCAATCATGAAAGTACCTGAGGCAGAAGCATCACCATGCTTCTTGTCCTTCACACTCTTCAGGTAGTCTGGACAATTCCTCTTCCAATGGCCTTTCTTGCCACAATGGAAGCACTCAGCATCGCCTTTGTCCTTGGATGCTTTCTTACCCTTCTTGTTGCCCTTCTTCTTCTTGGATTTTCCTTTGGGCTTAAGGGAGTCACCTTTAGCAGGCTCCTTACCCTTACCCTTACCCTTGGCCTTGCTAGGCCCACCAATCAGAAGAGCTTGTGTCCTATCCTTCTTGATAGACACTTCAGTAGTTGTTAACATACTTAACAATTCAGACAAGCTCACAAGCATCCCATGCATGTTATAATTCATTTTGAATTGACTGAAGGAAGGTGGAAGTGAGGCCAGGACTAAGTCATTACTCAATTCGGCATCCATCAAGAAGCCTAGATTTCCTAGCTTCTCAATCAGCCCGATTATCTTAAGAACATGACTGCTAACAGACATGTTCTCAGACATCCTGCAAGAGAATAGTTCTCTAGAGGCCTCATACCTCTCATGCCTGCCTTTAACGTCATACAACTCCTTGAGATGTAAGACAATAGAGGGAGCATCCATGTGCTCATGCTGCTTTTGCAGTTCAGGCGACATGGATGCCAACATGATGCATACTGCCATCGTATCGTCATCCATGTGTTATTTGTGGGCCTCGAAATCATATTCCGCGAACCCATCTTCCCCTTCCCTAGGAGCTACAGGTAATGCACCATCAAGAACGTAGGCAATCTTTTCGGCCCTAAGAACAATACTCAGGTTCCGATACCAGTCCATAAAGTTTGAACCGGTAAGTTTATTCGTATCAAGTATTGAGCGCAGTGACAGTGGATTAGTCATACTAAAACTGAAAAAATGTAAAGAAATATTAATTAATATATTGTCGTGTTACAATTTATTAAAGACTTTAAATAAATTGCCCCTCCCACTATTTTATCTAAGTCAATGACCCTTACCATTTGACTTATGGTTAATCTACTTTTAGATTTTACCTTAGTGAGATTAAGAGTGCGATTATTTATTTTAACCCTCGTCTGAGACCGCAAGATTAATTTAAATAATGGGTTGATCCTAATCAACAGTATCTCATACCCTCTCTTAACATTAGGTTGACAACTCCTTGTCACTTAGTGGTGCATCTCATGCAACCAATCTAGCATTATTACCCTAAGCCCATAAGCCCGGCTGGGCCTGCAACTTATGCCTTAGTTAAGCATTAACCAGCAACCTAAGTGTCTGACACTTCTAATACTACTCTTACTCAACGAAACAGTGGGTCCCAACTGAGTTGTGGAGCACCACTATGTAGAGGAGGTTCGAGTAATATTGGTGGTGGGAGGTAATCATATGCTTAATTTATTCCTTCTAAGGGTTCCTTTTATTTAGGGATTTTATTAGATCTCATCAAACGCATTAATATGTTATCATGCTAGTCGTAACCTATGTCATACATCTATCGGTTTAGACTAGTCGAAATTGGACGTGCATAATAATCATACAAACGCGATTTGTCCAATTCATGCATACTAGACGTCATAAGCAATAAAGGATACATATCGTGATGCACTATCTCATGCATGCTAGTCGTACAAGACATACATGCAAATAAAACAATTTATTTTGAGATAGTCATGGTGCTCGATCTTTTGTCCATCTTGCTTCTCAAGCTACGGCTTCTTGTCGTCTATACGCCACTAGCCTAATTTCTCTAATTACAATTAAAGAAACTCCAAAACATCTTGGAGGGACAAAATTTAAAATACAAAATTTAAATTACAAAATTTGAAATTCAAATTACATCTCTTTTAAAAGAGCCGAAAATTACACATTAATTTAAAATTTGAAATTTCAAATTTCGGGCACCATGACCATCCCCTTCCTCATTTGCACCTGAAATGTTAGACAACTCACAAGTACAAAAATATTATCATATAATATATTTTTCACGTATGTCTTGATATTTAACAATTAAATATTAAAACATAATTAAAATTCAAAACTTTTTCTTAATTCTTCAATTGGCCGAATTATATAACGATTTATTATAATTCAAATTTTGTTGACTCTTTCTCAAAGAACACAAAATTAAACCAATCATGTAGCCATTAACATGTTAATGGCCGAACCATATACCTTGTGTATATGATATAAATTTTCGAAAAATTTAATGTCATGCACATGAAACAATTCATGGAGAAAAATAAGAAAACAATCAAGGTGTTCAAAACACCTTTCATGGTCGAACTCCACCTTCAAAAAGGTGTTTCCTTTTTAAAACTTTCACAAAGTTAAAGACAACCATGTATACATATGGATTCATGAACATAGCATTCGAAATAACATGTTCATAAAAACGAAAACTTTAACTGTTTAAAGTATTGTAAATCGAAATACATACGTAAAAATTGAATCTTTAACTTTTAAAGAAAATTTAACCGTGAAAAATATGATCACAAACAAGGTACCATCACCTGTCTATGGTAAAGCAACCGGGCTCTGATACCACTTAAAAGTTGGAAATTGGCCTTGAAGGCCGATGCATGCTGGAGGGAAAAACAAAACTTTTTCATTGCGGAACACACATGCATTCAAGATCATGCTTTAGGAAAGCATGATGTTACCTTATTCGTGAAAACTCGTGATGATCAAGGTAGGTCTGAAGGGTTCAGACCCTCTAACGTTGATCCACACCACCCACTGCGTCTAGGTGCAAGAACTCCTTCTTGTGAAACCGCCAAGTGATCACTACAATGAGGCTTGCCAAGCGCACACTGTGTGAAGAGAAAGGCTAGGTAAAAGTGTTTGAAAGAGTGAAGCTTTCAATGAGAAAAACTTCACAAAAGTGGTGCAGGAGAGGAGAAGAGAATGACTTGGTTGGTTTTCTAAAAACCCTAGAAGGAACATGTATGAAGAGGCGCACAAGAGGAGCCTATTTGTTAAAAACAAATCAGATTTTTAATCAAAATAAAAATCCCTTCCAAAAGGGCGCTCCATCAAAGAGAGAGAGAATAGGATTTGTTGCAAATCAAATCTCATCAAATCTTGCCAACAACATCCTATCATATCTTTATGATATATTAGGTTCAAAACCTAATCAAATATCTGATCATAAATCATCATATAATCAGTTATATGGTGCGCCCCATATAGCCTAAATAATGACCAGATACATTTGAGTAGTTGCATTCAAACTTGAATCAAATCACTCAAATATTCTCCCAACAGATCGTATCTTCTGGAGCTTATTCTGATGACTAACCAACAGCCAAATCAGCACCCCAAATCTTCTTAGATTATGTCCAAAAGATTTCCTCTTGATATGTTCCAACAAGATCTTATCTTATCCTTTTGTTATGAAACAACTTTTCATAGCCAATTCAAATTTCAAACATTTGAATTCAAACTTTCAAACACTTAAATTTTAAATTTAAATTTCAAAATTCAAAATTTAAATTTCAAATTTCAAAATTCAAATTCAAAATTCAAAATTCAAATTACAAATTTCAAATTCAAAATTCAAATTCAAAATTCAAAATTCCAAATTCGAATTTCAAATTTCAAATTCAAAATTCAAAATTTTAACATTTGATAATTAATTTAACTAATTAAATTAATTAGTAATGACTTGGACTATCCAAGCTCATTACAATGATCCATGCGCCCTCCACCCCTTTAGGTGGAGTTCCAAACAACTTCTTGGGCTAATAACTATTATTAGGCCCAATACCTTTAATGCTAGAGCATCTAGACAATTAGGTGTTTGCGTGTGACCCATTAGGTCTAACATAGCCACTGACATAAATGAGCCTGGGCCCAATAAGTCCACAACCCATCTAATGACAACACAGAGCACTAGCAATGCTTTGTTGCCCCAGAACTAGTTAGATTAATGATTTGATCATCCTATTAAACATATTTGGTTGCCGTATATATTTCCTTTCGTCTCGGTTACCTTCCCATAAAACCTAGGGTAAGGAAGCGTATCAACCCCTACGGTTTAGGGTAAGCTTTATTCGAAATAGGGAATCTTCAATTTACAGACTCTAAAGACAGATCATCTCATGATCTCTTTTACTATGCATAGATTCCCGAGTCCCTGTAAATGTCATCCCGATTTCTCCGGTTTACAGATAACCTAATCTCTCACAGAGATTTGACGAATTCCTTCAGCTTATCACCCTAGCCCTGTGTTCTTTCAGGACAAGCCCAACAGTATACCTCTGAGTCTCTATGTTTCAGGCAGACGAGGTGCACAATCAAAGCATGTCTTCTAGAACACAGTCTAGGTAATAACTTCTGGTCTTAGGAAAGACATACCCAAATATAAAGAGACTACTCTAATGATACTCTCTGTGAGAGTTCCTCGTAGAGTCTCTTTGTGGGTCTGTTCAGTGCGAGCTATACCCTTATAGGTCCACCCACGACTTTAGCTAAGACATCTCCATATCTGTAGCACATGAGGTCTATACCTTGTATCCATATACAAGTAGATAAGTCGTGCTATTCTTATCCGAGATTACTGACCCCATTCTCAGTATCTCTAGACTAGGAACATAAAATTAGGAATAAACATCTGGTATTCTTGAATCCTCATGATTGTGATCTCATCACAGATACTCAAGATATACCTATTTTATTCCACGGGGTTTATCAAGTTATTCATAATATATTAACATTAATATCGAGACAGAATTATGAAACAAGATAAAGAGTGCTTTTATTTATTTGCGACAATATTAAAAAGGTCTACATCTATGTCCTTATTTAATCATAAGATTGTCTCTAGGACACCCAAATACTAACAGTATCTACATATGGCAACAAAGCTTTATCCACTGGGTATTCTTCCCATCTTTGTGCCTTGGGTACCGTTTGTGATCAGAAAATTCTGATCAAAGTGTCATTGTTATGACACAAGGCTGCACACTCCTTTTACATCCTCTCCTTTACGCATAGGCCTTGCAAAAGCAACCATGTTGCTTGTTAGACTAACTTTTAAAACCTCACTTTATCTCATGCAACCAATGGCTGAAGGATGGTCAGCTTTGCATGCAATGTTATTGGACCAAAAACATCTCACCTTGTCCCATTTGTACGCCCCATGTGAGGAGAGTCTTCAGCAAATGTTTCTGATCGCATATCACCATTTAAAACAACACTTAAAACCCCATTCTTTCATCCTCCAAAACGCTAAACAGAGAGCAAAGAGTCCAAATCCCTCACCCTACCAAAACTGTGACCTTAGGTCTTCAAGAGAAGAACTGTAGCTATCATCTAGTTCTCCTTTCCTTTTTTTCTTGAAACCGTAAGCCCTTAAAGGAGAAACAAGGATAGACCTCATCCTATTCTTTTCCTCTACTGGTTGAAAGCTCCTAAGTAAGTGGTTAACTCTTCCTCTCATTTCCTTCTTCTCACACAAGATTCTCATGAGACTATTCTTTGTTGCATGCGTGGACCTTATTTGGTGAAGTCTCTCCCTTCTTTGAGCGTTGCTAGGTGAACATTGGGGCAGTAGGAAGTGGAAGCTCCTTCTATTTGTTTACGAGTCGAACCCTTGGTTGTGAACAAGGAACCGTAAGTGATATTCTATTCTTGATGTGCCTTTGTCTTCGGTTTTAGAGCATCCATGGAGGGCTGGATATTTTTATGTTTAGTCTACTTTGTTGTACCTTGAACTTAACTCAAAAAGCTCTAGATATAAACCTAAGAAAGATCCTAAAAATTAATAAGTGGTACTGTTTGCATGTTATATATATATCTAGACTTTTTATGAAGCAAAGTTATGTGGACAACACCTTATATCCTCTTATAGCGCACCAAATAGGGTTAGTAAGCCTTAAAATAATTTATCTTCTTGAGAAAAGGTTGTTGTACATATGATTTCTGCTCACTGTTGTGGCTGAAAAATGCTGTTGTTTGATGATCCACTGTCCACTGTTTCGCTGTAAAAATTCTGGACAACATGATATCTTTATATTTTTGAAAACATTGCTGGAGAAGAGTCTTGTTGTCCTCTATTTGCTGGAAAATATTTTAGAAAACTTACTATACATGTTGTAGCGCACCCTTAGGAGATAGGAGAAGATAATTGATTTAAAAATTTTTAGGCCTTGTGAATGCTGAAAACCAAACCTATATTAGATGTAAGTGCTAGGATTTGTCTCTAATTAATAAAAAATAGGGCTGCTGTATTTTATTTAATTAAAGTTAGAAAATTTTTGTAGATTAAGCATGAAAACTGATTCTGCCCTAGTGGAGCTATTAAAAGAATTGCTCACTGTTGAAAGTGTATAAAGGTTGAATTAGAATCAAAAATAAATTTATTGAAAAATAACCTTAAGGCCGAATGCTATAGGAATTATTAAGCTTGGAACTTTGATGAATAAATTGAATGTACACTGATTTATTATACTGTAAATTAGGTACGAAAAATCCTTGAGAAGTTGGACTATCTCACTGCTTATTGGTAACTTAAATTTCGACGTACGAGGTATGTGTTAGGCGGTATTACCTAATGTGACTATTAGCTAGAGTATGAAATTGTGATGTGTTGCTCACATATGTTCAATGTTATGTTATGACGATGATATGTCAAGGGTAAGAATATGAAATGATGATAATGCTATGTGCATGCATTTTTACATCATGATACATTTTTCTGTTTGGTGTGTGACCGCATTTCATGTCATGTTTACATTAGATCCATGTAGGCTTTGAAATGTAGAATAGTTATATACAGGATCCTGTGGATGAGCACGCATCATATAGGCATCCCTCGGTACCAGGGTATGGGACACTTGGCATCCGCCCGCATAGGTCACAGTGGGATTCAATAAATGAGGGTGCCGTTGCATGGAATTCCCACTGTGTATGCACGCGCACGACGGTGCTATCAGCGTGAAGAAGGCGTTATATACGCAATATGATATATGATGAAAAGGATATATGATGAAACGGTTTTAATGTTTGAAGCGACTGTTTATGATTTTGTGCCTAGTTTAATATTGTTGCATTACGGTTTTGATGCCACACTACTGGGATTATTCTCACCCCTTTGGGGCTGCAATTTTTAAATTGCAGGAGGACGTAAGAGCATTTGAGGACTTGGATGTTTGAGTTTTGCTGTATTTTGCTGCTGATTAGAATTATTCTATGTTGACTGTTTTAAGTTTCGGATGACTGTATGATGTGGTACTTGATGATTTTTGGATTACTGAAAAACTATGATTTATTTCTGCTTTAAAGTCTTCTACGAACAGCGGCTATTTTAAGAAAATCTGAAAACGTTTTGCGAAAAGGAATTTTTAAATGCTGAACTTTTAACAGTTTACGAACAACTTACGAGTTACGTTTCAAGGGGCAAATGACCTCTGATTTACTATTATTTTATATGCACGCGAAGCCCCAAGCGTCTACTTTCAGATTTCGTTAACTGTACAAAAATATTTTGAAAGCTCGATTTTATTTTAATATTTGAACGCTGACTGATTTTGGAAATTCCGTTGTGCAAACAGCAATGTTTTTATCAAGTTCTATCAATAGATTCTTCTTAGATTCAGTTTTCCACTTTAATAACTCAAAATTATTTAAAGAAAAAGTTTTTATCCACTTCTGCAACTCTAATAACGATAAGCAAACGACTCTCTTGGATGCATACAAGAGAGGGTGTTACACTACAATCCTAGACTTTTCAAAAAACAGAAAATCAATCCAATCCAAACCGAATAAAATTGGATTGGATCGAATCGGATTTGAAACAAAAATCCAAACCGACACGACCATCGCTACCATCGTCGTACCACCACCTCCACATCCCCACCACCGCCATTACCACCCCTACCACTATCATCACTGTCACCAACCACTACCACCACCATCATCGTAGCCATTGCTATCACCACCACCACCATTACCACCACCGCCTCCACCACCACTACCATTATCATGCCTTTGCCACCGCCACCGCCACCACTACACCACCACCACCATCACGCCACCACTATTATCGCCATCGCCACTACACCATCGCCATCGTCGCTGCCACCATATTGTCACCACCACCACCATTATCACCACCATCATTGCGGCCACTGCTGTTACCACCACCACCTCTACGTCACCGCCACCATCACCATCATCACCACCACCACCACTACCATTACCGTCACCACCACTATCACTACCATCACCGCCACTATCATCACCACCATCGCCACAGCTACTACCAACACCGCCACCACATCACTACCACCACCATGCCACCATTACCACTACCGCCGTTGTCACCATTACCACTGTCGCCGCCGCCGTTACTATAAGAACCCACACCGCTAATTAAGGAAATTAATTAGATAATTATGAGATAATTCCATAATTGACCCTAATAATTATTATGAGGCTCTAACAATTATAGTAAGTGAGTAATAATGCTGAAAGTCAATTATCTCACGAAAAGTGCAGATACCGGTTCTGCTAGTCGGTATAAATGCGTATCGAAAAAGTATCCCAAAAAATTATAATAAGTGCATGAATATTACTAGAATAGTATGTAGGACTTGTAAAACGAGTTTCAAGTTAAAATAACGAGAATTGGTGCCAGAAACTGATACTGGCCATGAAAAGCGCGTACCGGAAAGGTGCTCCGAAAAATATAAGAAAAATATGATAAATCTTGTAAAATTGAGTAGGTTAAGAATCCTAAGTTTAGGATTAAAATGCTAAGCGTAGCTATTTATGTTAATACTATGTGGTTAGTGTTAAGTGGATTATATATAGTAACTTGCACACAACCCTAGGCTGATACTCAGCCATTATATGCGTGGGTTGTGTGTGTGGCTGTTCCCTCATCTCCCTTTTCACTGTTCCATTGAGCTTTCTTCAAAAAATCCTTCAAGACACCATTTTTATGAGAGACTTTACACCTTGAACACTTGTAGCTTGTGAGTGTCGGCCTTAGGAGGGTGTGGAGTGTGTCATTCTGAGTTTTTGGCCTCTGTGGTGAGGTGAAGTTGCTGACTTTGGGGCTGTCTTCTTGGGTTTGGGGTTGTGTGACCTTGTTCTTGGCTTCTTGAGCTTCAAGAAGCCACCTTTTGGCATAAAGGGTCAAGCTTGAAGTGTATTTTCGTAGCCTTGTGAAGTCAGAACCTTTGTGCTGTGTAGAGGACCCCTTGTGTGCCTCATTTTCGAATTTTTGGAGCTTGGAAGGAATACCATGATCACCCTTGTGTATTTTGATGTTTTAAGCTTGTTTAAGCAATTAAAAATCATAACTTCAAACATTTGAATAAAGGAATGTGTTTCTGGGTTCATAACATGTTAATAAACATCTGTTTAAGGAGTTCTTGGACTCCAGATCGAGTTTGGATCATTGGAGGTCGATTTTACCTTTAAAACTCAGTTTTTTTCATTCTGTCGAAGAAGTATTCAAATACTTTTCTGGGAAATGCAGTAATCGAATACTTCGCGAGTCTGCAGCGACCTAGTTTAGAAAAATTGCGATATCTTGAGCTACAGAGCTCTAAATTGAGTGAGGTTTGAACCTATGTGAAGCTAACACATAGGGCTACAACCCTGTAAATGTTCAGATCCATTGGATAAGTTGATTTCTCTCAGTGTATGTTTGAAGTTGAGACCCTATTGCTGGAAATTCAGCGTGTTGTAGGAACTTTGCAAAATTCATAACTGGAGTTATACAACTCCGATTGAGGCATAAGATATGTCGTTGGAAAGCTTGAGATGTCTAATTTAACATAGTAAAATCTTAGAGTATTTGGTAAAGATTTGCAATGGTAGTTTCTATCTGGTAGTCGAATACTCATGGCAGGAGTATTGGAATACTTTTCTGGGAAGAACAGTATTAGGATACCTTTGAAGAAGTATTCGAATACTAGAGAGTATTCGAATACAGTAAGGTTTAGTATTCGGATACTTGGGTATTCGGATACTGGGGGGAAAGTATTCGGAGATACTTGGTAGTATTCGAATACTTTAATGAAAGTAATCGAATACTTTCTGAAGAGCTGGAATATTCGAATACTACTCGTGAAATATTCGAATACTTCCTGCAGAAACAGCATGTAATGAGTTAAAATGAGTAGGAAAGACTTAATCACTTATGTTATCTGAGCTATGATTATTGATGAGTAACTATGGTATGGGCAGATTGTCATTGTGCTGTTTGTGGGCCTTGAGCTGTGTGGACTCTTGGTTTGGATAGCTAGCTTACTAGGTAAGCTTTCGTGTCTTCGGTTTAGCCATTTTGTGGTTCCACTATGTCCCATGGGGGTATGGTTATATGCATGCTATGTTACATGCTTTGAATATTTGAAATTCTGTTGAGCTTTATGTGTAATGGCTTTTAATATGCATGTGTTGTTTCATCTTGACGGTAAGCCTGAGTATGTAGCGTCATACAAGACGGTGATCCGGGGTGGATGCAAGTAACGTCTTGCACTATTTGTGGGTATTAGACGTATATAAATCCTGCATTTCTCTGGCCAGTAGAATAGAATCGACACACATGACATGATTATCTGCTGCATTGCACTATTTTAGAACTGATGATGATAAACTACTTTTGAACTTATATTGCACATGTAAGTGAGCTTGGGGTGGAAGATCCTTGAGGACCCCTTGCCTTACTGAGATTTTTTGTTTAGAGATCTCACCCCACGTTTGGGGAATGCTTATTTCAGGTTCAGGTAGTATGGGGACTGATGCCTCTGGCGGCAGGAGGCAAGAGCTTAGCTGATTATGATATTTATGTTGTATTGCTGACATGGCTGGATTTGGATGCTGTTTATGTTTTCCGCTATTTATGATTATGTTGTTGTTGAGACTGATGTTGGGCTTGTTGCCTTATTTGAGTGAGCATGGGGATTGTCCATGACACTTTCTGTTAGTACTTTTAGATTGGAGTTGTATAACCTGCTAGTTGGTCCGGCCTACTTGTGGTAGTCACGTGATTTCTAGAGACACTTATATTATCTATGATATAAGTATTTCAGTTAGCTGTTTTATTACAATGACATACAGGCGATGTTTTATTAATTGATTAATAAGCAAGTTGGTAATGATAATGACATCATAATTGGAAAGAAAAAGATATTCCACATTTTTAATTAAGCGCAGGTTAATACGATAGTATGATAACATTACCGGATATATACAAGGTGTTACATTTATGGTATCAGAGCAATGGTTCTAGGGAAAAGCCTGTATGTATTGCAATAACTAGGATGCTTGGTTGTGTCTGTCTTGTGTGTTTGCTCCGTTGAGTGTTATTATGATGATGTACATGTGATCACATTGCATGGGCCTTATCAACTCATAATGTGTGTAACTTGTGCAAAGTCATGGTAATACCCAAAAGAACCCGCGAGACTGCTGAGGGTCAACCTGACCCAGTCCTGACTGCATTGGCTGAGATGCAGGAGGCCACTAGATTGGCCAACGTGGCAATGACGGAAGCCGCTTGAGAAGCGATCCAGAAGGCCACAAAGGATGCTCTTGAGGCAAATCGGCTGGCGAACATGACCTTGATGCGGGTTATGTTGGAGGAGGTGAGGGCTGGCCCTGCTGTTGGTCAGTATCCTCCGCCACCACCTCCACCGCCACCGCCGCCGCCGCCTCCACCTAGTGTTCAGGATGAGACCCTGAGTCACATTGGTAGTGCTACTCATGTCACTGGGGTGATGGAACCCTATCTGGAGCCTGCTGAGGACCGTGACGTGATCGACCGTCGGCTGAACGCTTTTAGAAAGCATAAGCCGCCTTCTTTTGATGGGTCTGTGGACCCTATTGTCGCAGCAAGATGGCTGCAATCGCTGGACAAGATCTTCCGGGTCATGTAGTGTACTGATCCGCAGAAGTTGATGTTCTCTACTTACATGATGGAAGGTGATGCCCATGAGTGGTGGATGAACACCTCCTGTGCTTATGAGATGCAAGGTCATGTTATGACATGGCCATTCTTCAAGGACTGCTTTCTAGGCAGATACTTCCCCTATAATGCGCAGGAGAGGAAGCAAGGGGAACTTGATAGATTGGTTCAGGGCTCGATGTCTGTTGACGAGTACCTGGCCAAGTGTAATGAACTTGTGAAGTTCGCACACTTTCAGATGGTGGTTCCTACTTCGATGTTTTTGGCTGCTAAGTTCCGCAGAGGACTTAGTGAGGTGATTGCAGGGCATATTGCTGGAGCTGCTTCGAGGGATTTTGGTACACTGGTTCAGCAGTGTAAGGACATTGAGGATGTCTGCATTACGAGCAAGGCCAAGAGGGCCAAGGTTGATGAGACCAAAGGAACGAGTGGTTCCACTTCTTGGAAGGACAGGAGGTTTGCTGAGAAAGGAAAGGGAAAACGGTTTGTGACTTGGCAGGCGCCTGGTCAGTTCAAGAGGACTTCTCCGCAGCAGGGAAGCTTTGCGAGTCCTACTTCCACTCCTAGATGTTCGGGGTGTGGAAAGGAGCATGTGGGACGTTGTGCTTCGAGGCAGTTGGTATGCTTTCAGTGTGGCAAGGAGGGCCACTTTTCTAGAGACTGTCCGTCATCGACAGCGAGCGCTGCAGCTGTTAAGGCAGTTCCATTGCAGATGGTTCCTTTGGCGCCTACTTCGGCACCTGCAGTGCCACCTTCTATTGGGCGTGTTTACACCTTGGATAGGCAGCAGTCGATCCGCGCTCCGAACCATGTCAGAGGTACTGTGTCTGTTGGTGATTCATCTGTTGATGTATTGTTTGATTCTGGGGCTACACATTCGTTTGTTTCAACCCCGATTGCTTTGGAACTTGAGTTGCCCATGTCTGTGCTTTCTCCACCGTTGCGGGTGACTACCGCCACCAGAGAAAAGTGTGATGCTACCACTGTACATCGAGATGTCGTGTTTCAGTGGGAGGGCCATGACTTCTCGGTAGATCTGATAGGATTGCCGATGGCTATTTTGGAAATCATCCTTGGCGTGGATGGATTGTCCAATAATTGATTGATTGATTGTTTGTTGTGCCTAGCGAGTGGTGATGTCTCCGTGTGATTCCACAGCCAGTTCCTCGCCTTTTATTGCTATGGGCTAGGAGGGCCTTGTGAGTAGGGACATTGATTATGTCATGTTGGGAGGTTTGGTGAGCGGGACACAGGAGGATCTCACTGGCATTCCTGTGATGGAGGAATTCCTCGAGGTGCTTCCTGAGGAGATTCCTGAGTATCTGCCACAACGGGAGATAGCGTTCTCCATCGAATTTTTGCCTGGTGTGGGGCCTTGTTATTAGCTCTATACCGGATGTTGCCACCAGAGTTGGCAGAGCTGAAGTAGCATTTTGAGGATCTTTCGATGAAAGACTTCTTCGACCGAGCGTGTCTCCTTGGAAGCACCGGTCATTTTCTTTGTAAGGTAAGATGCCATACGCCATTGCTTTAGCGTGATGGTGCTCTGTTTATGTATGTGAAATTCTCTTCGGGGAAATTGAGTGTGTAACACTTGGAAATTGTGGCAGAGGCCACGCGAGTCTTGTATATACGAGGCAGTGCATGTACAAGTAGTTTGTGAGTTGAGTGGTCTCCATGACTCTAGGATTTTTATGTTGATTTTGTTATGCTTCATAAGTAGTTGGCATGTTAACACCAGAGGTAGTGTTAAGCATGAAATGAGTACAATGAACTGTGGTAATATATCAATGTTATTTCAACTTTGACTAACTCTCGATTTTGCAGATACCATGGAGATTGAGGTATACTGTTACATATAGTTTTTAGTGATTATGTTATTGAAATTGAAAATTTTGCAGGTGTACGTGAACTAAGGTACGTTACTATGCAAATGAGTTGGTTAACTAACATGTATGGTGGAATTGAACATGAATATGATTTAACACTTTGAACTGAATATGAATTCATTTTGAGGATATTAATATTAACTGCTAGCCTTGTTGAAGTTAGAGTCATGGAATAGGACCCAACTCACTCGAGTGTTGTGTAGATTAGAGTTTGTGGGGTAGGTCACCTCTATTGAGGGAATGACTGATGATCCCAGAGAATCGGATGACGTCGTGACGTCATTATGGAACTTCGAGTTCTGACGGTGACCTCTTTGTTTGAGGATGCACTTCTCGAGATTGAGACTTTGAGAATCGAGAATGAGCTTATGGAGAAGAACCAAGATGGTGTGTCGTGGAATGAAGATGGACATAGCGGTGTATGTGTCTAAGTGTTTGATTTGCCAAAAGGTGAAAATAGAACACCAGAAGCCGTCTGGTAAGCTTCAACCTCTAGAGATTCCGGAATGGAAATGGGAAAGCATTTCCATGGACTTCGTTGTGGGTTTGCCGAAGACTCAGGTTGGCTGTGACTCGATATGGGTCATTATGGACAGACTGACGAAGTCTGCCCATTTTCTTCCAGTGAAGGTGAGCTTCACTACTGAGCAGTTGGCCAGACTATATGTTCGCGAGCTTGTGAGGCTTCACGGAGTGCCCGAGAGTATCATCAGTGATAGGGACCCGAAGTTCACATCTCGGTTCTGGGAGGCGCTGCAGGAGGCTTTTGGTACGCAGTTGAGATTGAGTACTACCTATCACCCTCAGACTGATGGACAGACTGAGCGGACTATCCAGACCTTGGAGGATATGTTGCGGGCTTGCACGTCGGAGCAGGGCTCGACATGGGATAGGTACCTTCCATTGGTTGAGTTTTCATATAACAACAGTTTCCATGCTAGCTTGGGCATGGCACCCTACGAGGCGCCCTACGGTAGGAGGTGTCGTACACCTACCTGCTGGTCTGAGGTTGGGGATCGTGAGTTGTTTGGCTTGGACTTTGTCCAAGATACCACCCTACAGATCCAGATGATCAGGGAAAAGCTGAAGCAGGCGCAGAATCGCCAGAAGAGTTTCTATGATGTTAAGCATCGTCCACTGGAGTTCAGTGAGGATGAGCACGTGTTCGTGAGACTTTCACCTGTCACGGGTGTTGGACGGGCGCTCGGAGTGAGGAAGTTGAACCCGCGATTCTTAGGGCCCTACCAGATCCTTGGTAGAGTAGGACCTGTTGCCTATCGACTTGCCTTGCCTCCGAACCTAGCCAACATTCACGACGTGTTTCACGTGTCTCAGCTTCGCAAGTATGTAGTGGACCCTTCGCACGTGGTGCAACCGGATGATGTGGGCGTTCGGGAGAACTTAAAGACTCCCGTCGGACCACTCAAGTTTCTCGATCGTGGCGAGAAGCAGCTGATGAGCGAGATCATTTCGATGGTCAGAGTACGTTGAACGGGAAGAATTCCTGGAGGGTATTTCTGGAAGCGAGAGGATGAGCTTCTCTGTCAGTATCCCGCGCTTCGGGACAGGTATGTTTTCTGATTTTGAGGACAAAATTCTAAAAAGTGGGGTGAATATAAGAACCCGCACCGCTAATTAAGGAAATTAATTAGATAATTATGAGATAATTCCATAATTGACCCTAATAATTATTTTAAGGCTCTAACAATTATAGTAAGTGAGTAATAATGCTGAAAGTCACTTTTCTGACGAAAAGTGCAGATACCGGTTCTGCTAGTCGGTATAAATGCGTACCGAAAAATTATCCCGGAAAATTATAATAAGTGCATGAATATTACTAGAATAGTATGTAGAACTTGTAAAACGAGTTTCAAGTTAAAATAATGAGAATTGGTACCAGAAACTGATACTGGCTATGAAAAGCGCGTACCGAAAAGGTGCTCCGAAAAATATAAGAAAAATATGATAATTCTTGTAAAATTGAGTAGGTTAATAATTCTAAGTTTGGGATTAAAATGCTAAGCGTAGCTATTTATGTTAATACTGCGTGGTTAGTGTTAAGTAGACTATATATAGTCACTTGCACAAAACCCTAGGCTGATACTCAACCATTCTATGTGTGGGTTGTGTGTGTGGCTGCTGCCTCTTCTCCCTTTTCACTGTTCCATTGAGATTTCTTCACAAAAATCATTCAAGACACCATTTTTATGAGAGACTTTACACCTTGAACACTTGTAGCTTGTGAGTGTTGGCCTTGGGAGGGTGTGGAGTGTGTCATTCTGAGCTTTTGGCCTCTGTGGTGAGGCGAAGTTGCTGACTTTGGGGCTGTCTTCTTGGGTTTGGGGTTGTGTGACCTTGTTCTTGGCTTCTTGAGCTTCAAGAAGCCACCTTTTGGCATAAAGGGTCAAGCTTGAAGTGTATTTTTGTAGCCTTGTGAAGTCAGAACCTTTGTGCTGTGTAGAGGACCCCTTGTGTGCCTCATTTTCGAATTTTTGGAGCTTGGAAGGTATACCATGATCACCCTTGTGTATTTTGATGTTTTAAGCTTGTTTAAGCAATTAAAAATCATAACTTGAAACATTTGAATAAATGAATGTGTTTCTGGGTTCATAACATGTTAATAAACATCTGTTTAAGGAGTTCTTGGACTCCAGATCGAGTTTGGATCATTGGAGGTCGATTTTACCTTTAAAACTCAGTTTTGTGCATTCTGTCGAAGAAGTATTCGAATACTTTTCGTGTAGTATTCGAATACTTTTCTGGAAAATGCAGTAATCGAATACTTCGCGAGTTAGCAGCGACCTAATTTAGTAAAATTGCGATATCTTGAGCTACAGAGCTCTGAATTGAGTGAGGTTTGGACCTATGAGAAGATAACACATAGGGATACAATCCTGTAAATGTTCAGATCCATTAGATAAGTGGATTTCTCTCGGTGTATGTTTGAAGTCGAGACCCTATTGCTAGAAATTCAGCTTGTTGTAGGAACTTTGCAAAATTCATAACCGGAGTTATACAACTCCGATTGAGGCATAAGATATGTCGTTGGAAAGCTTGAGATGTATAGTTTAACATAGTAAAATCTTAGAGTATTTGGTAAGGATTTGAAATGGTAGTTTCTATCTGGTGGTCGAATACTCATGGCAGGAGTATTGGAATACTTTTCTGGGAAGAACAGTATTCGGATACCTTTGAAGAAGTATTCGAATACTAGAGAGTATTCGAATACAGTAAGGTTTAGTATTCGGATACTTGGGTATTCGGATACTGGGGGAAAAGTATTCGGATACTTGGTAGTATTCGAATACTTTAATGAAAGTAATCGAATACTTTCTGAAGAGCTGGAATATTCGAATACTACTCGTGAAGTATTCGAATACTTCCTGCAGAAACAGCATGTAATGAGTTAAAATGAGTAGGAAAGACTTAATCACTTATGTAATTTGAGCTATGATTATTGATGAGTAATTATGGTATAGGCAGATTATCATTGTGCTGTTTGTGGGCCTTGAGCTGTGTGGACTCTTGGTTTGGATAGCTAGCTTACAAGGTAAGCTTTCGTGTCCTCGGTTTAGCCATGTTGTGGTTCCACCATGTCCCATGGGGGTATGGTTATATGCATGCTGTGTTACATGCTTTGAATATTTGAAATGCTGTTGAGCTTTATGTGTAATGACTTTTAATATGCATGTGTTGTTCCATCTTGACGGTAAGCCTGAGTATGTAGCATCATACAAGACGGTGATCCGGGGTGGATGCAAGTAGCGTCTTGCACTATTTGTGGGTATTAGACGTATATAAATCCTGCATTTCTTTGGCCAGTAGAATAGAATCGACACACATGACATGATTATCTGCTGCATTGCACTATTTTAGAACTGATGATGATAAACATCTTTTGAACTTATATTGCACATGTAAGTGAGCTTGGGGTGGAAGATCCTTGAGGACCCCTTGCCTTACTGAGATTTCTTGTTTAGAGATCTCACCCCACGTTTGGGGAATGCTTATTTCAGGTTCAGGTAGTATGGGGACTGATGCCTCTGGCGGCAGGAGGCAAGAGCTTAGCTGATTATGATATTTATGTTGTATTGCTGACATGACTGGATTTGGATGCTATTTATGTTTTCCGCTATTTATGTTTATGTTGTTGTTGAGACTGATGTTGGGCTTGTTGCCTTATTTGAGTGAGCATGGGGATTGTCCATGACACTTTCTGTTAGTACTTTTAGATTGGAGTTGTATAACCTGCTAGTTGGTCCGGCCTACTTATGGTAGTCCCGTGATTTCTAGAGACACACTTATATTATCTATGTTATAGGTATTTCAGTTAGCTGTTTTATTGCAATGACATACAGGCGATGTTTTATTAATTGATTAATAAGCAAGTTGGTAATGATAATGACATCATAATTGGAAAGAAAAAGATATTGCGCATTTTTAATTAAGCGCAGCTTAATACGATAGTATGATAACATTACCGGATATATACGGGGTGTTACAGTTACCATGCCATCACCACTATTGCCACCGGCGCCACCACCATGTCATCACTTCCACCACCACAATCACGACGTCACTGCTACGGCTACCACCACCACTCCATACGAAAAGGAAAGTGATGATCCAAAAAAATTTTATGCTTAATAGGAATGATTTTTGATTCTGTTATTCGTTGTGTTATCAAATGCAATTCTATATTCATAATAAAAATAAAGTATGTTATCAAACACATTGTTTTTCTCAGAAATTGTTTCAAAGTACAAAAATAGAAAAGAATTGTTTCTTTTCATAAACAGTGTGAGGGAATAGAATCGTTGCCATGCACATCCATATACCACCAAATATTTAATGAAATATATATTTATAAAAAAATTACTTTAAAGAGAACAAATAGAGTATATTTATTATAATAACTATAATCACCGAACATGTTGTTTAATAATTAAGCTTCAAGCTTCTAGCAACAAATAGAGTATATATATATATATATATATATATATATATCGATCACCAACATGAACTTTAATAATTAAGCTTCAAGCTTCGTAGCAGATGTTGTTTTGCCAAATGTATAAATAGAAGGGTTCAGATAGAATCCACTTACCCATTGCCTTTTTATCATTTTCATATTATTCTATCAATAATAACTATAATCACCGAACATTTTTTTGTAAGGAAACAACAATAATTTTATAAAAGGGCTTTACTTCTCTCATGTAGTATGAGAGAAGTTATCTTATGCTGTGAGATAAATAAAATGGGGCTCACCAATTTTTTTAAAAAGAAGAAGAAAAAAAAGAAATGCACATTTTTTTATATAAATGTAATATGAGATATGAATCTCATGTAACTTAAAAGTATGATTTCCCTTTATAAAAACATTAGATACTGTTTAATTTTTGGAAGAAAAGTGAACGTACAATACAGTACAATACAAAACAATAATATATTTTTGAATAAAGCTCCTTTTATAGTCCATGTCATATACATCCAACAAAGATACAAAAGTCATGCTGGTGGATGACCTGCATGATCATGGTTATCACCTAGGTCCTGAGACGGGGGCTGAGTCTCGTCGTCATCCTCAGTATCTAAAAATGCCTCAGGAAGCCTTTGCAAAAGCCTTCCCATTTTGTCCATTCACCTTTGCATCATAACCATGAGACTATCTTGTTGCCCAACCTTTTTCTCCTGCTGTGCAACCTTCTCCTGTTGTTGTGCAGCCCTCTCCTCTCGCTGTGCAACTGTACTCTACAACTGGATAATCAATGTGTGCATCTTGTCATGCTCCTTCTGGGACACTCCAACTGGTAGCCTATTGGAGAGTCAAGATTGCTTACATGCTCCTGCCCGTGTACCTAAATCCTATACCCGTCCTTTACGATTAACCCCACCAACTGCCTGCAAGATTAAATCATTATCTAAGGCAACACTGCTAGCATCCTCTCCCGGAGTGACTTGACTGTCTCTCTCTTCCCTCAGTAGGGTGAAGCCATCCTAAAATTTACATAGAAAGTGTTGATGCGTAAAATTCAGGTGCACTAAAACTAATCAGCTTTCGAAAGTAAACATTTGGTGTAAAAATAAATACTACTCACAGCTATTGCCTTTGCCTTGTCATTGCACTACTTGTCACGGATCCGTCCAGCATGGATTGGGCTTTGTTCAAGCATACACACACATCTAAAGATGATCGTGACAAGTGGTGCAATGACAAGGCAAAGGCAATAGCTGTGAGTATTATTTATTTTTACACCAAATGTTTACTTTCGAAAGCTGATTAGTTTTAATGCACCTGACTTTTACGCATCAATACTTTCTACGTAAATTTTAGGATGGCTTCACCCTACTATGGGAAGATAGAGACAATCAAGTCACTCCAGGAGAGGATGCTAGCAGTGTTGCCTCAGATAATGATTTAATCTTGCAGGCAGTTGGTGGGGTTAACCGTAAAGGACGGGTATACGGTTTAGGTACACGGGCAGGAGCATATAAGCAATCTCGACTCTCCAATAGGCTACCAGTTGGAGTGTCCCAGCAGAAGCATGACAGGATGCACACATTGATTATCCAGTTGCAGGGTACAGTTGCACAACAAGAGGAGAGGGCTGCACAACAATAGGAGAAGGTTGCACAGCAGGAGAAAAAGGTTGGGCAACAAGATAGTCTCATGGTTATGATGCAAAGGCGAATGGACAAAATGGAAAAGCTTTTGCAAAGGCTTCCTGAGGCATTTTTAGATACTGAGGATGACGACGAGACTCAGCCCCTGTCTCAGGACCTAGGTGATAACCATGATCATGCAGGTCATCCCCCAGCATGACTTTTGTATCTTTGTTGGATGTATATGACATGGACTATTGTACATAGACTCTTTTGATTTGTATATGACAGGGACTTTTGTATATGTATGTCCCTTTTCATTAGCATATGTCTTGCATGTTTATAGATATATGACTCTTTTGATTAGTATATGACAGAGACTTTTGTATATGTATGTCCCTTTTGATTAGTATATGTCTTGGACATTTATAGATATAAGACACTTTTGATTTGTATATGACAGGGCTTTTGTATATGTATGTCCCTTTTGATTACCACATGTCTTGGACATTTATAGCTATACGACTCTTTTGATTAGTATATGATAGGGACTTTTGTTTATGTATGTGTCTTTTTTATGAGTATGTGTCTTGGACATTTAAACATATAGGTCTCTTTTGATTTGTATATGACAGGGACTTTTGTATATCTATGTCTGTTTTGATTAGTATATGTCGTGGACATTTTTACATGTATAACACTCTTTTGATTAGTATGTCTTGGACATTTGTACATATAAGCCTCTTTCGATTAGTATATGACAGAGACTTTTGTACACATAATTATATTAAGATCATATAAGTTTGATATGTTACTTTCATTATATTAATTTTTTTATCATGTGTGAAACATAAATTGGTATTAATTTTGTAGAGAAAAGAAAATTCAACGGAAAAGCAATTCCGTCGAAAAATATTACAAGATTTTTTGACAGAATTTGATTCATTTTTCGTCGAAACATTTCGACGAAATTTTTTTCCGTCGACAAATATTACAAGATTTTTCGACGGAATTTGATTCATTTTTCGTCGAAAATTTATGACCGAATTTTTTTTTCGTCGAAAAATATTACAAGATTTAGAATTTCATTCATTTTTTGTCGAGAATTTTCGACAGAATCATTTTTCCGTTGAAACTTTCTTCAAAAATTATTCCGTCAAATTTTTCGACGGAAATAATTTCCGTCCAAAATTTGCGTAGAAATTTTTCGACGGAATCTCTAATTCCGTCGAAAAAATTGTTAGCCACCAAGACATATTCGATGGCTTCATTTCCATCGAAAATGTCATGTTCGACAGAAAAATTCGGTCGAAAAAAAAAAGCATTTTCTAGTAGTGGTTGAGGCTTTTAATTAGGAATGTCGATTGGAAGTTTTGCACTTGGGCAACATAATATCACAAATTAAGAGTTGACCTTAAGGGCTATGTACATGTGGCAAAGAAGCAATGAGACTGAAGTACTTTCCTCGTTTCGTTTTCTCTTTTTTGTTAGGTGTTTAGAAATTAAGTGTTTGTTTTTCTGAGGTCCCTAAACAAGTTGTAGCATAGTCCAAAAATTGGGACAAGGGTCTCTGTACCCGAAGCTGGGATCTTGGTTTCTGAAATGAAAGGCCCTAGGAACTCCAAAGCTGTTGAAGCTTATAAGCATCCAGATGGATTAGAACTTGCTAATTTGCATGAAACTCCATTGGTTGAAAGCTGCTCAGAATCCCACAGTGAGAAAATAAGGTATAAATAGAATTCCATATGTGTAGAGCTTCAGTATTTTGTTGCTAAACCTATTCAAATTGTAAACTACTTAATATTACCAGAAGAGGATTACAGATCTTGGTCCTAAAAAGCCCATTGAAATCTTCAATGATCAAGATCAGGTGCAAACGACTTCAGCACAGATACCATTTCGTATCCTCCATTAAAAAATCAAAAGCGCATTATTCAAAGAGAAAGAATGAAATGAAACCTAATTGATAAACAGATGATAGAGGTCACAAATGGACCACAACCATTCAGAAAGAAGAATATGAGAATTAGTGAGGACGGAGATCCAATTCCCAATTGTCCAAAATCTATCCACCATGCATAGCTGAAGATTCCTTCCACAGGTCGGGCAGTGGATGCAGCAATTAGGATTTTTTTTTTGTGAATACTGATACAAAATATAATCTCCTTTAGGGGACAAATTTGCTTATTTGAAATCTTAACAAGTAACCTGTTTCGCAAGTTGCAGGTTATAAATCTCAACCATTTATTAATGGGTAGAGTAGATGGTCCACCGTATACACGCCTTCTAGATTACGCGTACCTTAAAACCATCCCTTTTCATTAATTCTCCTAAGTCATCTCTCCCCTTTGCTTTCTCTCTAAACCAAATCGCTTCGTCCCCACCGCCTTCTTGTTCTAAATTCTAATTGGCACATCTGCACCAGTGCTAGAGAAAAAGGGACCGATTCGAAACAAACCACTTTCCAATTCCATTTTTTTGTTTTTATGCAATTCTTCGTTGGAACCCGTTGAGCACCAATGGAAACAGCACGACTTGCATGGTAATAATGACTCAAAGCAAACACGACTTTAGGAATAATGAGGACAGGGGCGCGAGCCCGGCTCCAATTAGAGCCGGATCAAAAAATTATATGTTTAGTTAGTTCATATCATAATATTTAAATTATATTAAATACAAAATATCTTAGCAGACAATATCAAAAAGAGTTATAATTTTATTAAATATATTTAAAAAAATTTATATAAGTGAAAATGAAACACATAACTTAATACAACTTACCAAAATCTCTCACCAAATATATTTTATTTTTTGATAGGGCCAAATTATAAATTTTAGCTCGAGCCAAGTTACACTTTTAGATTGGACCAAATTATAATCAATTATATAATTATACATGATAAGTATAATTTGTTAAAATTTAGCCCGACCTGAGGCCACCCCCAAACAACATGTAGCTCTGCCACTGAATGAGGAGTTCAGGGGAAGTGAAGAACATTATAGAGAAGTGTTAGAGAATACTATAAACCATTAAAAATTTCCTCACCCAACATCTTAAGGTTTTGGGTTAAAGTGGTTCTTGATAGTGGTATCAGATCCGGATTGTGCTCGAGCTAGCCTGGTGATTGGCTAGTAGGCGGGTTGAGTACTTGGGCCCTGGGATACTCTTAAGATATTCAAGTGTGATGAGTCCCACATTGGTTGATAATAGGCTAAGTGAAGAGTATATAAGTGGAAGGACCCATGAACCTAATGCCTTAAGATTTTGGGTTGAGATGTGGTTTCAGACTCACTTAGCCTGGTGGTGGTCCCTCACCACGGGTATCACCTAACACCTTAAGGTTTTGGGTGAGAGCATTTTTAATGGTTTATAGTATTCTCTAACGGTGTGGAATTAAATTATTAAGGCAAACAAATAAAATCAAAAAACGAAATCAAAAGAGACTTGATGAATTGAGAAGAAAAAAGACCAAATTTATTTAATTTAGAGAAATTGAACCATATTGCAGCATTAAAAATGCATATAAACATGTTTAGGATCGTGAAAGATCTTGCTGCATTTAGGTGTGTTACTGATATACCCACTCAAGTTTTCAGCTTTAAAAGAAAATTGTGGAGTGTGAACCAGGAAGTACTCGAAGTATGAAATTTGAAGTGAGGATCAATAAGATTACCTAAATTCTAGAAAAAGCGTCACAACTCGGAAAAAGTAAGGACAAGACCCTGGCAAGAAGGTTAAAGGAAAATCCCCTCCACTTCCAATAGGGATATCGATCAAAAAAGTTAAAGGAAAAGCCCCTCCACTTCCAATAGGGATCTCGATCAGAAAAGTTCGAGGGGGAAATGACCGGTATGAGAAGCCGACACAACAGACTTTGAGAGAGCATGTCGGGGTGAGAACATGTGTTTGATTCTCCCCAGTACCGTCTTTGGGAAGGGTTTGAAGCCTTAATTCTGGGACCTGACCCGAATCGAACTAGTCTCGAAGCAATGAACCAATTTGTAATATATCCAAAAAAGATATATATCTCTAGAGGTGGCAAAGTGGGCGGCCCGCCCAACCCCGCCATCAAACGCCAAAAAATGAGTAAGCTCGCCCCGCCCCGCTTTTGAAAGGGGGCTGAAAAACTCAGCCCGCTCCGCCCCGTTTGGCGGGTTGGGAGGGTTGGCCCACCAGCTCGAGCCTATTTTACACTGACCCGCCTCGCCCCGCCTATGCCCGCCATCAACTCGCCAAAAAATGAGCCCGCCCCGCCCCGTCCCGCTTTTGAGATGAGTTTAAAAACTCAGCCCGCCCTGTCCCGTTTGGCGGGTTGGCCCGCCGAGCCGAGCCTGTTTTGCCGGCTCTATATATCTCTATCCTTAGGATAGAACAATTTTAATTACAATTTTTCATTAAATTTATCAATTAAAATATATATTAAATATTTATTTAAAATGAATAATTTATGTAAAGGGTTATATTTATAATTTTTTTGTTTACAAACTACACTATATATTAAGGGTTTTTCTTTCTACTTGGGCCATCACCTCTTCTTCTCCTTTTATTGATTTTTTTGTCGAAAAACTTAGCGAATGACTTGTTGAACTTCTTCACAGACATTGTCATTTCATCGTCTTTACGAGTGCTTGATTCACTTGATGATGTTCCACTACTTTACTTGCTTTCTTTTCTTTCCTTTGATTGAGATGACGAAGTTTTGAAGGCTAGGCCTTTTTAGTACATCCAAGTTTGTCTCCAAATCACTTAAAAAAAATTTGTGCAGTAAACAATAAAGCCAAATATGGAACCCGCATGAAAAAGAGTATATTTAGAGAATATACGGGAAATAAGAACCAAATAACAGTGACATGAAGAAGGAAAATGCATCCTCTACTTCTGAAATAATTATAGAAAATAACTAGCTAACAAAGCTAAAGTGTGCATCGATTCTCTAAAAACTCACTTGTGTTTAGGATTCACTGAATCAAGTATAGGCTTTATGACTTACAAATGTTGAAGTTAATGTTTTTTGGTATTTCCCTAACTTGAATCCTGTCAAAAAATGGAATTCTTCCCACAATCTGGGCATGTGCAGAAAGTTGTAGCTTACCATATAGTATTAGCAGTTCCTTTTTCCTCTAGTTTTGCTTCTCTGGTTGTCCTCTATATAATTTTGTACCGGAAGTTTCTTGGGATAACTTGATTTATAGTTGTGTTTGTGTTGATGTTGGACTAATATGTGATATTGATTAAGCAACATTCATTTAGTTATTACAAAGTGTGTAGTTCATGAATATCGTGAGGATAATATCTCTGATGGTACAGATAAATGTAGATCATCCTATAGATGGCTCGTAAACGATACCGTGAGGATAATTCTTGTGTTGATCCTGTTCTTACCCGTGCATGGAATACTCTTCTTTCTGGTCATTAAACGTTAAAATGTTAAGCAGCTTGACATGAAAATTTTGTCTTTGTTTTCGTAGGGAATTTAAGTGATTTTCTTTAATAATTATTAAACGAGACATGCTTTTAGGAGGATGGATACTTGCAAAGTTTTATTTAGGAAATTTTATTGGTTTATTATCAATTTTTATTCCTAATCATTATATTCAAAAAGAGCATGCTTTTTCTATTTTCCCTCTCTAGTTATGAATTTTACAGAATGCCGGATAATAATAGTAACAGAAAGTACATGATGATGTGTTACAAAGATAATACTACAACAACTGCAATTTTTCATTAATTTCTTTTTCGTGTAATGAAAAATTGTGTGTGACTAAGGTGGATATCCAACAAATCAACCACATAAAATTATTGCGATCACGGTAAGTATACCAGTCATACAAGTAATAAAGTAATGAGTAGAGTTATCGTCCCACGAGAATTAATTGCACCAAGCATTGTTCTCACTATTCCCTTTAATTTGGACAAATCAAAGTAGTTGTAAGAGTAATTTTTAATAGTAGAACTAAAATTGAAGACAATTGCAATTAAAAGTAATTCAAACAAAGAGCGCAGAGAGATAAAACGTGTTTAAGAATGCAAAGACGAGACTGCAGTTAGGGTATATTTCACCTTCGATCCCCCTTGAGTAGTTTAAATTAATTTCAATAATAATTTACCTCAATTGTTTCAATTAGTTGGTTAAATCCTAATGTCTTAGTGCCTTTAACCCTTTAAACCAATTAGAACCCTAATGTCTTAGTAATTCCTTTCAGATTAAGCCTTAAGCGCGATGAATTATAAAAATTTGCAATTCTTACAAGCCTGTGTCTAAAACATTCAAGAATTGGTGTTTATCCCTGTCACGATTAAAATCTCAATAAGCCTATTGTGAACCCTAATCCTTAAATCCCTATATAATTGATCAGCTCATATAAGAATGGATAAAAATAATTCCAAGGTATAACACAAACTGAAAAGAAAAGATGGCTAAACAATCATACAAGAGGGGGGTGAATTGTGTGTTACTTGAAATTCAAGAAACAATTCAAAAATCAAATTTTTGACAAGTATATAAACCAAAATCAATTCAAGTAGAATGTAATCTTATTTCTCAATATAAAACAAAATTAAAATGATTTTTATAACATCAGTTCAGAGATAATATGCAGCGGATTAAATTTGAAGAGAAAATAAGAGAATTTCAATGTTTATGGTCATTCTTTTCAAGAATTCATGCAAGAACGAATTAAAACATAAAAGTAATGATCATAATCCTTAAAACAGATTCAATATGACATATATCAAGAATCAAAATGAAATTCAATTGATAGAAATCAAAAGAGATAGGGTAAGGAAGAATCACATCGGGGTTTATCCTAGTTCACTCTCTAAACCACTTGAGAGCTACGTCTAGACTGAGATTGATCGTTTTCACTATCATCAAGCTTCCAACAGGTGCTTGAAGAAACCTTTTTACAACTGAAATTTTATAAGTCTATGATCACACCTTGATCACACTTAACCTAAGCCTTTAGGGTCACTCCAATTGTCTTTCCAACAATTACAGCAATTCACTCTTGCTAAACAGATGTAGAGTCACCTCTCTACGTTCAAATAAAAAAGAAAGAACTGAAAAGGATTCAGAGATGATAGAGTAATTGAGATTTTTCTCAATGATGTGCAAAAGCAAGCCAATATGGGTTCAATTATGAGATTTCTTGGTTCTAAGTGTTTCAATGTTAATTCTTGTGTCCAGAACCCTAAAGATATGTATTTATAAGTGCCCAATGAGTTATTAGTTGTTTATAGCCGTTGCGCATCAAAAAAATTGAATTTCTTTGAGTTTAAGTCATTAATAACCTAAAGTATTCGATTACTTTTCGGGGAGTATTCAAATACTTCTTCAAACCCAGAAAGTACATGGATACTGTTCATCAAGTATTCGATTACTTTTCTACCCAGAAAAGTATTCGATTTCTTTGCAAAAAGTATTCGATTACTTTGCAAAAATTATTCGATTACTTTTATGTAGAAATCAATTTTCATCTGGTTTTTCAAAATTTAATGCATCTTAATGATTCGAGTGACTTCTAAATAATTCTAAGTGACTTCTAATACATGTATGATCATGTTTCACACTTGCATAACAACTCTTGATGTGTGTGAACATTGTATGCATTATCAAAGTGAATATGTGTCACTTATATGAGTTTTTGGTTTATTTTTGCACTTTTAAGTGAAAAACTCAATCATAATAAGTTCTAAGACTCTTAATGTACTATATAACTAGTAAGTGCTTGAGTCTCCATTGATCTTCATAGTTTGAGTCTTCTTGTACTCCATTTAGCTTGAAATCTTTGACTTGAGCTTTGACTTTGTATATTTGAGTCTTCTCTTTATGTTTGCACTTTGTTATATGCTTTTTGTGTCATTTAGAACTTGTTGCCATGCCTTTCATTGAGAGCTTTAATGTTTAGCTATGTTGGTACTTGTTGTTGCTTTGTTATCATCAAAACTTCATAAACATAGTCTTCCAGACCTATGATTCAACACAAACTAATTGTGACAATTTATTAAAGAGACAATTTAAACCAAAAAATGATTCGCGTTGGATCCATAAACCTAACTACAAAATAAACTTAGTCATACATAGCTGGCTTAAACAAACCAAAGAAAGAAAAGAAAATAGAAAAAGTCATGAAAAAGAAGAAAAGAATTCAATGTTGCTCCATTCTTCAAGTCTTCTCTCTATGAATTTTTGCAATTCTCCAGCTCTCCTCTCTCCTTCAGCTCCTTTATTCACATTTGCTGAATGCCTTAATAATGGGCTTAATTATCCTTTTATATCTTTGATTAAAATTTGCAATTCACTTAATAGGTCACGTGCTTTTTGTGCTGGTAGCGCCACTCCCGCTGGCGCAGCTAAGTAGAAGTTTCATTATGCATTGGCGTTGGTAAGGCCATTACTGGCGCCAGTCCAGCGCTACTAGCGCGAGCAAACAGCGGCTTCATCATACTTTGGCGTTCTCTGTGCCAGCTTGACGCTGATAGCGCGGTTAAACTGGAACTTCCTTTATTTTGCTCTTGCATTGCTCTCTTTTCAATGTAATTATACCTACAAAACAAAAGATTTTTAAAGAGAAGAGTCTGAGAATGGATTCACAATCTTTATTACAAATACATGTCTTTTTCACTCAATTAAGATTGAATCCTTGCTTTTTTTATCCTTTAAAACATCATATGCTGAAGGCATATTGTAAGAACCCGCACCGTTAATTAAGGTGTTTAATTAATTAATTATGCAAACTTAAGAAATGATTCCATAATTGAACCTAATAATTATTAAGAGGCTTTAATAATTATGGTAAGTGATTAAGAATGCTGAAAGTCGCTTTTCGGAAAAAAGTGCAGATACCGGTTCTGCTAGTCGGTATAAATGCGTACCGAAAAAGTATCCCGGAAAATTAAAGTAAGTGCATGATAATTACTAGAATAATATGTAGGACTTGTAAAACGAGTTTCAAGTCCAAATAATGAGAACTGGTGCTAGAAACCGGTACTGGCTCTGAAAAGCTCTTACCGGAAAGGTGCTCAGAAAATTATAATAAAAATATGATAATTCTTGGAAAAAATGTGTAGTTTCAGAATCCAAAGTTTGGGATTAAAATGCTAAGCGTAGCAATTAAAGTTAATATTGCGTGTTTAATGGTTAAGTGGCTATATATACTCTTACTAAGGGCACAATGCCCTAGAAAAATGCCTCTTCTTCGTGGGATTTGGTGGCTGGTCTGAGTGTGTCACTGTTTCATCCCTTTCTTCACCATTTCTTGAGCTTTGAGGCTTTCTCTTCCTTGAAAGCTTCTCTTAAACACTTGTGTGAGGGAGAGTCACCTTTGGGAAGGGGTTTGTGGTGCTGTTTCTGAGTAAGGAGGTCAGCTTGAGGGAGTGTTGGGGGCTGACTTTGGGTTGGTGGAGTGAGTGAACCTTGTGCTTCATTTTTTTGAGGTCCAAGGAGCCACCTTTGGTGAGGAAGAGCCTTGCTTGTCTTCCATTTTCGCACACCCTGTGTGGTCAGTAGTTGAGGGGCTGTTGGTGAGCTCCAAGAGCATCTCCATTCTGAGTTTTCAGCCTTGGTATGTTGTACCACCCTTTAACTTGAGTTTTAAGGCTTAAAATTGGAAACTTGATGCATGTTAAGGTTAAAAGATGATAACTTGTTGTTGGGTAATGCTTAACACACCTAGAAATGCATAATTAAGTGTTTAAAATCAGTAAAAACCCAACCTTGAAGGATATCTTCACGAAATGCAGAAACTGCATTCTGTCGTGAAATATCCGGATATCTGCCCGTGGAATATCCGAATATTGGATATCCGGATATGGGGTTTTGGGATATCTGGATATGAGAATATGTATATCCGAATATTACACATCCGGATATGGACAGTGAGATATCTGGATATTGCATATCCGGATATAGTCCCGAGGAATATCCGGATATTCTGGGATTTCGCAGAACAGTAGTTGTGCTGTGTGTACAGTAGGCTATTGGGGGGTTTGTGGACCCTAGTTTGATGAAGTTGAACTTTTGTAATTAGTGGACTAAGTCAGAATCATGTGATTGAGGGCTTGTGGCTTTGTTGGAAGCCTTAAGACATAAATCGTTAAAGGAGAACGTAGTCTTTATGTAAATGCTTTTGAGTTATGTATGTTGATACATTTGCTGGTCCTAAATCAGATTGTGATCTGCTGTGTGTTGGACTTGAGCTGTGAGGACTCTTGGCATTGGATAGTTAGCTTGCAAGGTAAGCTTTCGTGTCCTCGGTTTAGCCATGTTGTGGTTCCACCATGTCCCATGGGGATATGGTATATGCATGTTGTGTTACATGCTTTTGATGTTTTGAAATGCTGTTGAGCTATTGTATGTTAGTGCCTTGTTGATATGCATGGAGGTGTTCCACCTATACGGTAAGCTTGAGTATATAGAACATACAAGAGGGTGAGGCTGTGGGTGAGGTGCAAGCGGTGTTCCTTGTACTACATGTAGGGAATAGACGTATTCCTACATTTCTCTGGCCAGTAGACAGTGATTACACACATGCCATAGATATCTGTTGCACTACATAGTTTTGGAACTGATAATGATATAAATGCTTTTAGAACTTATATTGCACATGTAAGTGAGCTTGGGGTGGAAGATCCTTGAGGACCCCTTGTCTTACTGAGATTTCTTGTTTAGAGATCTCACCCCACATTTGGGGAATGCTTATTTCAGGGTCAGGTAATGTTGAGACCTCAGGCGGCAGGAGGCCGGAGCTGAGTTAGATTGCTGTTATATTATGCTGTCATGATTGGATGTTGGATAAGCATGCTGCTTATATGCTTATAGCTTCAGTTTATGTTTATGGAGTTTTCTGTTGAGACTGGTTGTTTACTATGTTTATTTGGTGAGCATGGGGATTGTCCATGACACATAGTATCGTTATGTCTTGTTTATGTCTTGAGTCTTTGGAGTTGTAATAATGTATCAGGATATTGTCCGGATTACGAGATGTAATGTCGTGATGTAGATACACACTTTATTTATATATTGAGGTATTTCAGTAGATGTCTTATTGCAATTTACATACAGGCGATATTTTATGAAATTGATTAAGTAATCAAGTTGGTAATTGATAATGACGTCATAATTGAAAAGAAAAAGAATATTCCGCATTTTTAATTAAGCACCGCTTAATACGATGTAATGTTAATATTTCGAGTATACACGGGGTGTTACACATATCAGAAATAATCAAGCTGATCAATGATTCATCAACTTGAATAAAGACAACTAATTTGCTCCTTCACATGATCAATGTTTTCAAAACTTGATGAAGGACAATTTTCAACCAAACAAGCCTCATAAACAGATTTGATTGCTGATAGTTAGTATAAGGTTGACATGATCATAACCAAGACATAGCCATCCAACACTTTCATCTTTTTCATAAGCCACTGTAAACAACCAATTCAACCCAAAAACTTAAGCTATTTTGTGAAGCTACATTAGTGCTTTTATATATCTCTAACACGTCTCCTTACATTAGAGCCCACCGGGCTTGAAGGGTGGATAATGCACAGGCTCACCTACCTGTGCAAAAAAAACTTCACAAGACTTAATTATTTATTAGTTAAATAGGGGGCGGTGAGGATCAAACCCGTGACACTGAGACTCTGATACCATATACTAAAACCAATTCAACCCAAAAACTAGAACTTGAGAGCAAGGCTACCTTAATGGTTTTATATATCTCTAACATGCCCCTTCATGGCGGTGAGGACGTGTTGGAGGCCAACCGTCTGGCGAACATGATGATGTTTAGAGTCATGTTGGAGGAGATGAGGAATGGCCCTGATGTTGGTCATGTTCCTCCACCACCACCTCCACCGCCACCACCACCACCTCCACCCAGTCTGCAGGATGACTCTCACAGTCAGATGGGAGATGGCAGTCACCTTACGGGGGCCATGCAGGCCGTCCCTATTTTTGTTGAGGATCGTGATGAGATCAATCGCCGGCTGAATGCTTTCCGTAAGCATAAGCCACCTGCCTTTGATGGATCCTTTGATCCTGTTGCTGCGGCGCGTTGGCTACAGGCGTTGGACAAGATATTTCGGGTCATACAGTGCACAGATCCGCAAAAGTTGATGTTCGCTACTTACATGCTGGAGGGCGATGCCCATGAGTGGTGGACAAACCTTTCTCATGTCTACGAGATGCAGGGTCATGTGATGACTTGGCCTATGTTCGAGGATTTCTTCTTGGGTCTGTACTTTCCATATGACGCTCAGGAGAGGCAGCAGGGAGAGTTTGACAGATTGGTTCAAAGCTCATTGTCTGTGGACGAGTACCTGGCTAAGTTCAACAAGTTGGTGAAGTTTGCACACTTCAGGATGGCGAGGCCTACTCCTACATTTCTGGCTGCTAAGTTCCGCAGGGGACTTAGTGAGGATATTGTTGGTTACCTAGCTGGTTCTGCTTCTAGAGATTTTGGGACACTGGTTCTGCAGTGTCGTGATATTGAAGATTACTACAGCTCGAGTAAGGCCAAGAAGGCCAAGGTTGCTGAGGCGACGAAGGTTGCAGCTGGTAGTTCCACTTCTTGGCGAGACAGGAAGTTTGGGAACAAGGGAAAGGGTAAACAGTTGGCAGCTCGGCAGGCGCCGAGTCAGTTCAAGAAGACTTCTGCTCAGGGGAGTGCAGCGAGACCTCCTGCTCCCAGGTGTTCGGGATACGGGAAGACTTATTTTGGGCCGTGCTCTACCGGCCAGTTGATTTGCTTTCAGTGTGGCAAGGAGGGCCATTTCTCCAGAGACTGTCCTTCGGCAACGGCGAGGGCTACTGCAGTGCAAGCAGTGCCACTTCAGATGGTTCCCCTTCCACCTACTTCGGCACCGGCAGTGCCACCATCTTCTGGGAGAGTTTATACTCTGGATCGTCAGCAGTCGGATCGAGCTCCGAACCTTGTCAGAGGTACTGTTACGATTGGTACATCAGCTGTTGATGTTTTGTTTGACTCTGGGGCTACGCATTCTTTTCTTGCTACCCCGATTGTTGTGGGGCTTGAGTTGCCCATGTCTGTGATTTCTCCATCGCTGCGGGTGACTACCGCCACCGGAGAAAGATGTGATGCTACCACTATTCAACGCGATATGGCGTTTCAGTGGGATGGCCGTGAGTTCTCGGTAGATCTGATAGGGTTGCCGATGACTAACTTGGAGGTTATTCTGGGCATGGATTGGCTGTCCATAAATTGTGTGATGATTGATTGTTGTGCCAAGCGCGTAGTGTTGTCTCCGTGTGATTCCACAGCCAGTTCCTCGCCGTACATTTCGTTGCTACAGGCTAGGAGAGCCTTGAGAGCAGGGGCATTTGGTTATGTCATGTTGGGAGGTTTTGTGAGTGGTACACAGGAGGAGATCACTGGCATTCCTGTGGTGAGGGAGTTCCTCGAGGTGTTTCCTGAGGAGATTCCTGAGTTTCCACCACAGAGGGAGATAGAGTTCTCCATAGATCTGTTGCCTGGTGTGGGGCCGATTTCTTTAGCTCCATACCAGATGTCGCCACCGGAGTTGGCAGAGCTGAAGAAGCATATTGAGGATCTTTCGAAGAAAGATTTCATTAGACCTAGTGTGTCTCCTTGGGGAGCACCAGTTATCTTTGTGAAGAAGAAGGACGGGACAATGCGATTGTGCACCGACTACAGGCTGCTGAACAAGGTGACAATCAAGAACAAGTATCCCCTTCCTCGGATTGACGATCTGTTGGATCAGCTCAGGGGTGCTTGTGTGTATTCCAAGATTGATCTCCAATCCGGATACCATCAGATTCGGGTGAAGCCGGAGGATGTCCCGAAGACCGCATTTTGCTCAAGATATGGTTATTTTGAGTACTTGGTGATTCCATTTGGTCTCACCAATGCACCTGCTGTGTTCATGGATTACATGAACCGAATTTTCCATCCGTACCTGGATCAGTTTGTGATCATCTTCATTGACGACATTTTGATTTACTCCAAGACGGAGGAAGAGCATGTGGAGCATTTGAGAACTGTTCTACAAGTGCTGAAGGAGAAGAAGCTGTATGCGAAGCCTTCCAAATGTGAGTTTTGGCTCAAGTCTGTGAAGTTTCTAGGGCATGTTATTTCTGCTGAGGGAGTTGCAGTGGATTCAAACAAGATTGAGGCCGTGCTGGATTGAGAGAGACCCAAGACAGTTACGGAAGTGAGGAGCTTTCTGGGTTTGGCAGGTTACTATCGGAGGTTCATCAAGGGATTCTCCACCATGGTTTTGCCATTGACTCGCCTTACACGGAAGGAGACTCCATTTGTGTGGACTCACGAGTGTGAGGTCTGTTTTCAGGAGTTGAAGGAGAGACTGACTACTGCTCCTGTGTTGGTCCTTCCTGATCCTGTGCTTGAGATTGAGCTTTACACCGACGCCTCCGGGAAGGGGCTAGGTTGTGTGCTGATGCAGTTGGGCAAAGTGATTGCCTATGCTTCGAGGCAGTTGAAACCTCATGAGGAGAACTACCCTACTCATGACTTGGAGTTGGCTGCTATTGTGTTTGCTTTCAAGATTTGGAGGCATTCTCTTTTTGGTTTGAGGTTTGTGGTGTTCAGTGACCACAAGAGTTTGAAGTACCTGTTCGATCAGAAGGAGTTGAACATGAGGCAGAGGAGATGGATGGAGTTCATAAAGGACTACGACTTCGAGCTAAGGTATCATCCTGGAAAGGCCAATGTGGTAGCTGATGCTTTGAGTCAGAAATCCAGTAGTTCATCCAGTTTGTTACTTGGTAACTTTGACGTGGTTGAGAAGTTTCGAAACTTGGCAGTGACCGCTCCGTGTGAGAGTGTACTTCTCGGGTTGGAAGCAGCAGATGTTGTGAACGAACTGTTAGAAAAGATCAAAGATGCACAAGTTCAGAGAGAGTGTCTGGATTATGTGAAGAACCAAGACAGTGTGTCTTGGAATGATGATGGATTGCTTTTGTTTCAGCAGAGGATTATAGTTCCTCGAGGTCCATTGACAGAAGAGGTTATGGCAGAAGGCCATAAGGGTCAGTTTTCTATCCACCCTGGTGCTACTAAGATGTATCAAGACCTGAAGAAGAACTTCTAGTGGCCGGGCATGAAGAAAGATGTTGCTATCTTTGTGTCCAAGTGTTTGGTTTGCCAGAAGGTGAAGATTGAGCATCAGAGACCGTCTGGTGAACTTCAACCTCTTGAAGTACCACAGTGGAAGTGGGAAGGTATTTCCATGGACTTCGTGGTGGGATAGCCGAAGACTCAAGCGAGTTGTGACTCTATTTGGGTCATTGTGGACAGACTGACGAAGTCTGCCTATTTTCTTCCAGTGAAGGTGAGCTTCACTACAGAGCAGTTGGCCAAGCTTTATGTTCGCGAGATTGTGAGGCTTCACGTGGTGCCCGAGAGTATCATTAGTGATAGGGACCCGAAGTTCACATCTCGGTTCTGGGAGGCGCCGCAGGAGGCTTTTGGTACGCAGTTGAGATTGAGTACCGCCTATCACCCTCAGACTGATGGACAGACTAAGAGGACCATCCAGACCTTGGAGGGCATGTTGCGAGCTTGCACTTTAGAGCAGGGCTCGGCATGGGATAGGTACCTTCCGTTGGTTGAGTTTTCTTATAACAACAGCTTTCATGCTAGCCTGGGCATGGCGCCCTACGAAGCACTGTATGGTAGGAGGTGTCGGACTCCTACTTGTTGGTCTGAGGTTGGGGACAAGGAGCTTTTTGGCTTGGACTTTGTCCAAGATACCACCTTGCAGATCCAGATGATCCGTGAAAAGTTGAAGCAGGCGCAGAATCGCCAGAAGAGCTACTATGATGTCAAGCATCGTCCGCTGGAGTTCAGTGAGGGTGAGCACGTGTTTGTGAGACTTTCACTGTCACCGGTGTTGGTCTGGCACTCGGAGTGAGGAAGCTGAGCCTGCGATATATTGGGTCATACCAAATCCTTGGTAGAGTAGGACCTGTTGCCTACCGGCTTGCCTTGCCTCCGAACCTGGCTAACATCCACGACGTGTTTCACGTGTCTCAGCTTCGGAATTACATAGCAAATCATTCGCACGTGGTGCAACCGGATGATGTGGAGGTTCGGGAGAACCTAAAGACTCCCGTCGGACCACTCAGAATTCTCGATCGTGGCGAGAAGCAGCTGAGGAGCAAGATCATTCCAATGGTTAAGGTGCAGTGGACCGGAAGAACTCCTGAGGAGTGTACTTGGAGCGTGAGGACGAGCTTCTCCGGCAGTACCCCGAGTTTCGACCAGGTATGTTTGTGATTTTGAGGTCAAAATCCTAAAAAGGTGAGGTGAATGTAAGAACCCGCACCGTTAATTAAGGTGTTTAATTAATTAATTATGCAAAATTAGGAAATGATTCCATAATTGACCCTAATAATTATTAAGAGGCTTTAATAATTATGGTAAGTGATTAAGAATGCTGAAAGTTGCTTTTCGGAAGAAAAATGCAGATACCGGTTCTGCTAGTCGGTATAAATGCGTACCGAAAAAGTATCCCGAAAAATTAAAGTAAGTGCATGGTAATTACTAGAATAATATGTAGGACTTGTAAAACGAGTTTCAAGTCCAAATAATGAGAACTGGTGCTAGAAACCGGTACTGGCTCTGAAAAGCGCGTACCGAAAAGGTGCTCATAAAATTATAATATAAATATGAAAATTCTTGGAAAAAATGTGTATTTTCAGAATCCAAAGTTTGGGATTAAAATGCTAAGTGTAGCAATTAAAGTTAATACTGCGTGTTTAATGGTTAAGTGGCTATATATACTCTTACTAAGGGCACAATGCCCTAGAAAACTTCCTCTTCTTCGTGGGATTTGGTGGCTGGTCTGAGTGTGTCACTGTTTCATCCCTTTCTTCACCATTTCTTGAGCTTTAAGGCTTTCTCTTCCTTGAAAGCTTCTCTTAAACACTTGTGTGAGGGAGAGTCACCTTTGGGAAGGGGTTTGTGATGTTGTTTCTGAGTAAGGAGGTCAGCTTGAGGGAGTGTTGGGGGCTGACTTTGGGTTGGTGGAGTGAGTGAACCTTGTGCTTCATTTTTTGGAGGTCCAGGGAGCCACCTTTGGTGAGGAAGAGCCTTGCTTGTCTTCCATTTTCGCACACCCTGTGTGGTCAGTAGTTGAGGGGCTGTTGGTGAGCTCCAAGAGCATCTCCATTCTGAGTTTTGAGCCTTGGTATGTTGTACCACCCTTTAACTTGAGTTTTAAGGCTTAAAATTGGAAGCTTGATGCATGTGAAGGTTAAAAGATGATAACTTGTTGTTGGGTAATGCTTAACACACCTAGAAATGCATGTTTAAGTGTTTAAAATCGGTAAAAACCCAACCTTGAAGGATATCTTCACGAAATGCAGACACTGCATTATGTCGTGAAATATCTGGATATCTTCCCGTGGAATATCCGGATATGATATCCGGATATGTGAAATCCGGATATGGGGTTTTGAGATATCTGGATATCGGATATTCGGATATGGGAATCAGTATATCCGGATTTTACATATCCGGATATGGACAGTGAGATATCCGGATATTGCATATCCGGATATGGTCCCGAGGAATATCCGGATATTCTGGGATTTCGCAGAACAGTAGATGTGTTGTGTGTACAGTAGGCTATTGGGGGTTTGTGGACCCTAGTTTGATGAAGTTGAACTTCTGTAATTAATGGACTAAGTCAGAATCATGTGATTGAGGGCTTGTGGCTTTGTTGGAAGCCTTAAGACATAAATCGTTAAAGGAGAATGTAGTCTTTATGTAAATGCTTTTGAGTTATGTATGTTGATACATTTTTTGGTCCTAAATCAGATTGTGATCTGTTGTATGTTGGACTTGAGCTGTGAGGACTCTTGGCATTGGATAGTTAGCTTGCAAGGTAAGCTTTCGTGTCCTCGGTTTAGCCATGTTGTGGTTCCACCATGTCCCATGGGGATATGGTATATGCATGTTGTGTTACATGCTTTTGATGTTTTAGAAATGCTGTTGAGCTATTGTATGTTAGTGCCTTGTTGATATGCATGGAGGTGTTCCACCTATACGGTAAGCCTGAGTATGTAGAACATACAAGAGGGTGAGGCTGTGGGTGAGGTGCAAGCGGTGTTCCTTGTACTACATGTAGGGAATAGACGTATTCCTACATTTCTCTGGCCAGTAGATAGTGATTACACACATGCCATAGATATCTGTTGCACTACATAGTTTTGGAACTGATAATGATATAAATGCTTTTAGAACTTATATTGCACATGTAAGTGATCTTGGGGTGGAAGATCCTTGAGGACCCCTTGTCTAACTGAGATTTCTTGTTTAGAGATCTCACCCCACGTTTGGCGAATGCTTATTTCAGGGTCAGGTAATGTTGAGACCTCAGGCGACAGGTGGCCGGAGATGAGTTAGATTGCTGTTATATTATGTTGCCATGATTGGATGCTGGATATGCATGCTGCTTATATGCTTATAGCTTCAGTTTATGTTTATGGAGTTTTATGTTGAGACTGGTTGTTTACTATGTTTATTTGGTGAGCATGGGGATTGTCCATGACACATAGTATCGTTATGTCTTGTTTATGTCTTGAGTCTTTGGAGTTGTAATAATGTATCAGGATATTGTCCGGATTACGAGATGTAATGCCGTGATGTAGATACACATTTTATTTATATATTGAGGTATTTCAGTAGATGTCTTATTGCAATTTACATACAGGCGATATTTTATGAAATTGTTTAAGTAATCAAGTTGGTAATTGATAATGACGTCATAACTGAAAAGAAAAAGAATATTCCGCATTTTTAATTAAGCACCGCTTAATACGATGTAATGTTAATATTCAAAGTATACACAGGGTGTTACACATATCAGAAATAATCAAGCTGATCAATGATTCATCAACTTGAATAAAGACAACTAATTTGCTCCTTCACATGATCAATGTTTTCAAAACTTGATGAAGGACAATTTTCAACCAAACAAGCCTCATAAACGGATTTGATTGCTGATAGTTAGTATAAGGTTGACATGATCATAACCAAGACATAGCCATCCAAAACTTTCATCTTTTCGTAAGAGACTGTAAACAACCAATTCAACCCAAAAACTTAAGCTATTTTGTGAAGCTACATTAGTGCTTTTATATATCTCTAACACGTCTCCTCACATTAGAGCCCACCGGGCTTGAAGGGTGGATAATGCACAGGCTCACCTACCTGAGCAAAAAAAACTTCACAAGACTTAATTATTTATTAGTTAAATAGGGGGCGGTGAGGATCAAACCCATGACACTGAGACTCTGATACCATATACCAAAACCAATTCAACCCAAAAACTTAAACTTGTTAGCAAGGCTACCTTAATGGTTTTATATATGTCTAACATGCCCCTTCATGGCGGTGAGGACGTGTTGGAGGCCAACCATCTGGCGAACATGACGATGTTTAGAGTCATGTTGGAGGAGATGAGGAATGACCCTGATGTTGGTCATGTTCCTCCGCCACCACCTCCACCGCCACCACCACCACCTCCACCCAGTCTGCAGGATAACTCTCAGAGTCAGATGGGAGATGACAGTCACCTTACGGGGGCCATGCAGACCGTCCCTGTTTTTGTTGAGGATCGTGATGAGATCGATCGCCGGCTGAATGCTTTCCGTAAGCATAAGCCACCTGCCTTTGATGGATCCTTTGATCCTGTTGCTGCGGCGCGTTTGCTGCAGGCGTTGGACAAGATATTTCGGGTCATGCAGCGCACAGATCCGCAGAAGTTGATGTTCGCTACTTACATGCTGGAGGGAGATGCCCATGAGTGGTGGACAAACCTTTCTCATGTCTACGAGATGCAGGGTCATGTGATGACTTGGCCTATGTTCGAGGATTTCTTCTTGGGTCAGTACTTTCCATATGACGCTCAGGAGAGGTAGCAGGGAGAGTTTGACAGATTGGTTCGGGGCTCGTTGTCTGTGGACGAGTACCTGGCTAAGTTCAACCAGTTGGTGAAGTTTGCACACTTCAGGATGGCGAGGCCTACTCCTACATTTCTGGCTGCTAAGTTCCGCAGGGGACTTAGTGAGGTTATTGCTGGTTACCTAGCTAGTTCTGCTTCTAGAGATTTTGGGGCACTGGTTCATCAGTGTCGTGATATTGAAGATTACTACAGCTCGAGTAAGGCCAAGAAGGCCAAGGTTGCTGAGGCGACGAAGGTTGCAGCTGGTAGTTCCACTTCTTGGCGAGACAGGAAGTTTGGGAACAAGGGAAAAGGTAAACAGTTGGCAGCTCGGCAAACGTCGAGTCAGCTCAAGAGGACTTCTGCTCAGGGGAGTGCAGCGAGAACTCCTGCTCCCAGGTGTTCGGGATGCGGCAAGACTTATTTTGGGTCGTGCTCTACCGGCCAGTTGATTTGCTTTCAGTGTGGCAAGGAGGGCCATTTCTCCAGAGACTGTCCGTCGGCGACGGCGAGGGCTACTGCAGTGCAGGCAGTGCCACTTCAGATGGTTTCCCTTCCACCTACTTCGGCACCGGCAGTGCCACCATCTTCTGGGAGAGACAAGCAGAGATCCAGACAAAGCAGGAAGAGACAAGCATAACGACAGTGGTCTGAGGCGGAGACTCGTCCTCATCTGCTAGTGAGGTTGTCGGGGCATGGGTGTCATGCACAGAAGGAGGGACGACACGTGAGAGCGCGTGGATGGTCGGCTGGAGTTGGGCCTTTCACTGTAGGGTCACTCAGAGTTGTGATCCTGTTTGAGGCTGATCGGAGCTCAGAAGGTCACCGAAACAGTACTTTCTGATGATGAACAATAATGGTTTACGCTGTTTTGGACTGATCTAATTGTCTGATGATAGGGAAACATCTGTAGACTGATACATCTGAGAAAATGAAGTCAAACAAGAGTCTTCTAGGTCCAAAAGGTCCCAAAAAAATATTTTGGTGGCAGCGAGAGGCAAACAAATAGGGTTTCCTTCTAAAGGTAGCAATTGCGAAAGCAAAGCCCTTAGAATCTAGAGCTCTAATACCGACTTGAGCTATTAGGTGAGGCTATATTAATGATTTTATATATATCTAACATGCCCCCTGACAGGAGAGCCTACTGGATTTTGAAGGATGGACAACACACAGGCTCGCCTACCTGTGCTAAAGAACTCTACAAGACTTAATTATTTCTTAATTAAATTGGGGGTGGTGAGGGTTGAATCTGTGATATCGAGGCTCTGATACCATGTAAAAAGTCAATTCAACCCAAAAGTTTAAGCTTGTAGGTGAGGCTACATTAATGATTTTATATATCTCTAACAATTACATTATCCACCCTTCAAGCCAAGTAGACTCTCGTGTGAAAAAATATGTTAGAGATATATAAAACCAATTGAGTGCCATCAGTTCTATCCACTTCTAAGTTCTTGGATATGATAATATGCTTCAAAAGAGGTAGAAAGCAAATATTGGAGCTGCATGGACCTTCAATAATAAGGTATAATTGATGTTGCATGGGCTAGATCTCTTTAGTTCTTTGTCCATATACACTACTACCTTATATATTCCTAAGTTTTCTAGATACGACATATAATAACATGTAACATACTCGAGGTTTGGAACTAAGATTAATGGACTTTTTGACTTGCCGGTCAAAGTAAGAGAAAGTGGAACTGAAGATATTTTTCCGTCCAAATGGTGATAGCTCAGTTGGTAGCAAGGGAGTTGAGTAAGTGAAAAAGAAAGAAGATATTTTTCCGTCTGCCCCACACTACAGACCAATCTTATAGCCTACTCAAAGAGTCGAAGCTTATAGGGATATCGAGGGAGCCAACTCACCTCAAAATGTAAATAGGGTTGGGTTAACTTCTAAGAAATGAAGATATTTTTTCGTCCTAATCTTCGGCTCTGAGAACCAAGGCAAATTATACTCCTTGCTGTGCACGAGCTGGACAATCGTTTACTTTTTTCTTATAGCCTCTTATAACCAATTTTGTTATCCTTCAATCAAAATCAAATCAATGGCTCTCACTTGATTTAATTTTGTAACCGTTGATTAGGTTTTAATTGAATAATAATAAATTTAATTGTAAAAGGTGGTAAAGAAAAGAAAAAATTAAAATAGATGATAAGTATAACATCACCATATATATATATATATATATGTAGTGTTTGTCAGAGGTAGTATTGTGACCTAAGCATTGGTGCAATCATATAAAACTATGTCATTTTATAGTGTGAGAGCATTAAATATGAGAAATTATAACCATACAAATGTGAAAAAAATATAAAGCATTAAATATGGGAAATCATAACCATAAAAAAAATGAAAATTAATATAATATTTCCATTTTCTACAATTCATTTTGAACGCAAACTTCCTTTATCTCACCCAAAATAAGGTCATTTTTAGCTGATAGTACGAAACATTATGTACAGTGACAGTACAAACAATAATTCCAATAATAAATCCACCCACATATACATATGGGAAAGTTGTATTTATAAATTTTTTGTTTACAAACTACACTATATTCTAGGGGTAACATGTTGGGTTTTCCTCTTTCACTAAAGCCCAATAAGGCCTAGTGTGTAAGAAGAACCCAAGAAACCTAGAGCCCATTCAGCTTAGGGTTAGGATTTCTTGGAATCCATATATATTCTACACTTATAGTCATCAGCCTTTTAAGGGTCTTCACTTGGTTGTTGCAGAGGCTGAGGTAAGGTCATCTTGAAAGTAAGAGATTGCCCACACACTTCTCATTTCCCCTTAAGACATAGTCTGGAGATCTGCCACTATCCACACATTTCCCAACCATAATTGTCTAAAACGCTTCCGCATATGCAATTGCTCCTACAATTGGTATCAGAGCCAGATTATGTGTTTGGATGTGGAATATGATACCTAGGGTTCAGTGTTTATTGGTATTATTTTTACATATGTATCTTTATAATTCTTTTTCATTAAATATCAATGCTTTATTTGGCTTTGGCTTTAATCCACGGTAGAAATTTCTTTGTATTTTTTTTTGGATTGTAACAAGGAGGCTAATTCCATATGAGTTTTCTCCTTAATTTTTATTTCAATTTTTGTATATTTTTTCAATGTATTACAAAAATTGTAATGAAAGAAGATAAAAAAAGAAAGACATTTGTCATTGTTTGGACGTGTTCGTGACGTTCCGGGGGTCGAATCGGAGAAACCAACCACATGGAGTGAAAGAGGACAGAAAAATGAGCAAGAAGACAATCGGTTCTGGCCGAAAGGAGGTCGGACGTGCCCTCACGCGTCGCGGAAGTGGCTGCGCGTCGGCGCGTGGCAGCTCTGATCCGGTTGTCCCAGTGGCGGCAGCTTCGTCTCTTCAAGGCGATCTTTCCCTTAGAGTTTTGTGCTGAGATGAGTTTCGGTGACAGCGCAGTGGACGTGAAGGCTAGGGTTTCCAAGAAGAAGGTTAGGGTTTCTCACCAAAGTTTGAAATTTTAGGCTTTTGGGCCCATGGTCAATAAAGGGGCTTGAAACAAAACATACGGGCCATAAGAAAGTATCAAATGAGTTGAGAAGTTTCGTTTTGTAATTTTATTTTTATTTTTTGTTTTAGGGAACCATGGATTAATGTCTAATTATAATTGCTTTGTGAATGAAATATATGATGTGATAACATGTCATATAGAATAAGTGGTGTCATATTATTGTATAACTTGTATATTACATGAGCATAGTAGTTATGTCTTCAGCGACTAGTATGATAGTTATTATGGGATTATTTTAATTTTTATATTATCCTAAACATATTAATTAATAATTATTATGATTTTTGTTAAAAATCTAGATTAATAATTGAATTAATTAATATTGGATAATTAAAATCAAGACAAATGATCCAGATAATTTCCTTAGAGAATTATTTATTTTTCGAGTATATTATGGGTCTACAAAAATGGTCATGTGTAAAGCACACACTGTCTATCATGACCAGATTTTTGGACCTTAATAATTTTACAAATTTAGTGAAGTGTGGTACGACCCATCTTCGACAATGCTTGGATGTTAAGGAAAAAATTTCGAAATCAATCAAAGGTTACTCTCAATTAAACAATTCTTGAAAATTAGAGAAATTTCTTATGTTGAACGGGAGAAGATTTAAATTAAGAAATTAATTTAATCTTGAGGCGTTTTATAGGAAAATTAATAAAATAGTCATGTGATGCTCCATCGGATAAGTATGATTGGATTTTATTAGATTGAACTTAAATAATAATGGGTGGAGATTTAAATTAAGAAATTACTTTAACCTCTGGGCGCATTATGGGCTTATCAATAAAATAGTCATGTGATGCCTCGATGGATAAGCATAATTTAATTTTATTGGGCTTTAATAATTTCATAATTTTAATAAAGTATTGTACGTCCCGACGTCAGCAATACTAAGCTATTAAATGAAATGAGGATGAAATTCTAAGAATTTTGATATCCATATTGAAGGTATTTTACACAGGTGAATTTTCATCTGTTATTTTTGACTGCTGACGCAGTAACAGTTAGTAGAATAGCTTCAAGTTAGCAAATTATAGTTAGAGAGATATTTTGATGATATGATCATCATAGATAAGGTTAGCATATGATTTGATGAAGTTTGATACCCATATTGTGGTATTTTAGAAAAGTCACTTCTGCCGGTATTTTGTACTGCTGTAGAAGCAGCCGGTAGAATTCTGGAACGGGAAAAGATGAGAAAATAGAAAGAAAGACCAATATATGCCTATCATGTCATAATTAGATCAATAATATTAAAGTTAAGAAGATTATGAAATCCGGGTACAGTTAAGAACACCAGTAAAGACTATAGTGCAATTAAACAACTATTAGTGGATCTGTGATCCACTAATCAAATTTTTAAGTTATGAACATGATAATTAGACAAAATTGATGTTAATTACTTAAAGTTAGAGTCTTGGGTGTTTCCAAGTAGAAATTTCATAATGGTTCAGATAAAAATTACACCGGATTTCACTATAGGACAAAGTACCACTAAAGTGACATGACAACCTTAATTAGGGCACCTTCCCCTCCCTTTCCATTCAGAATTCTGCTTCCCCACTCCCTCTCTCACTAAAATTCAAAGTTTGAATTTGCTCTCACTTCTCTCTATAATCTCTCCTCCTAAACCTCACCAAATCAACAAACTTCCTTCACAAAACCTGTTCCTCTCACTCTCCTCTTCACAACCATACAATTTTTATGGTGTGAAGCAAATTTTTGTGTTCTTCATACCCAAGTCTAGCCACATTTTTGGAGCTCCATGGAGCAAATAAGCTGTGTTCTTGAGTTCTCTTAGAGAACACCACTTGTGTGCTTGGTTCTCTTGAGTTTTAGTGCAAGTTTCCTAAATTTTTCTTGAAAAATCTCATCTTCCTTTCTTGTGTTCTTGAGCTCTAACTCTTGAGCATATTTTTGAAGGTATGTTCTTGTTTAAAGGAGCATTCTTGTTGGTGAAGATGAAGCTTTGAGAAAAAATGTGTGAGCTTGAAGATGTAAGCATCACTTTGGGAAAAGATGACCGAAAAATCCTTCCTATCCTCATTTCATTCTCGGTTTTGGCTTTGTGGGTGGGGAAAATATTGTTGAAAATTTTATAGAAAAGGTTTTGATGGTTGTTCTTGAGGGTTTTTGAGTTATGAATCAAGAAATGGTTGGTTTGATGTGTAAAGGTGCATCCTTGGGCATCTTTGTGTGGATTTCATGTCAAAAGATGAACATGAACCCTAAAAGGACACATATGCAATTCGGCCTTTTCCTTGGAACCTAGGGTTTGATGACTAAAAAATGTTAAGAAGTGGTTAAGTGTGGAAAAATTCCAAGAGGAACTAAGAAAGATTAATTAAGTGGGCTATCTCTAAGTGAAACCTACTAATCTTGATTAAGGGTGGCTAAAAACCCTGATAACCCTAACTAATCAAATCTACCCTCTTGAGTATAAGGTGGATTAGTTGTGTTAAAATAAGAAAATCATGGATTTGTGGATTAATTAAGTGTAAGGACTAATTAACTAAAGAAATGACAAAGAAACAAGTTTAAAAACCCTAAACTATAACCCTAAGCAATTCGGCCTTGTCTTATTAAATTAGGGTCACTATGTTAAAATTAATAATAAGACCTAATTAGGACACTAATCTAGTGGTTAAGTGAGGTGGACTATGCATAATACACTAATTAAATATTAAACCTTAAAATTTGACCTAATTAGGGTTTAGGAGCACTAATCATGCAATTAGTGAACTTGAAGCACCAAGACATAATATGACTAAGTGGGACTTCATAATGAACCTAATTAAGGATAAACCCTAATATTTAAAGTAAACTAGGGTTTCTAACTAAACCTAATTAGGGTTTGTTAATTAAACCTAATTACGGAACTAAATGGTAACTTAAGCTTATGATGGACTTAGAGACACATGACCATGTGAATTAATGAAAGAAAATCCTAGGTTAGAGTATATCTATATGGTTCGGCCATATAGGGTATAATTAGGGTTTATGGTTGACAAATTTAAAGAATGATGGATTAAGGTTTGATTATGTGTCTAAGGCTTTAACCAACTTGTAACTTAGAAGAAATGAATGTGAGATTATGGAAATTCTCTAACTCTTGAATTTAAGTCTTAGAATATCAATGGATTAATATGCCTAAGTTAATAAGTAAATTACCTAGAGGAGGTATACTTAGTATAATTATGGAATATGTAAAAAGGGAGCTTAACTTAGAAAGAATTAAGAATGAACTAAACATCCATGGAACCAGGAATGATTTAGCTTTAAAATTTAACACCATGGGACCATGTAATGCCTCAGTTTTGGTACCCTGAATAGGGCAAGTAAGTGATGAAAATGGTGCTGGTCCGTAGATTAAGTGCAAGAATAATTAGTGAAGTGATTAGTTGAGGAACTAGTCTTGAATTAAGCTTAAAAATGGAAATCCAACCTAGGCAATACCTGTGCATGCATTACGGCCTTGTCACATAGTTAGGTCTTGGATGTGTAAAAAATAATCTAAGTTACCTAAGTGAGCCTAGAATGTAATTCTAAGTTATGTAAGTGATTAAATATTGAGGTTGCTTGTAATAAAGCACTAAAATCCGTAATTATGTAATAATTGGTCTAGACTTGTAATGGGAATCATTAAGTGATTGAGTATTAATGATGTAAATGATTCATGTTCTAGGTTTGCCTAGAGGACTTGGCACTTGAGGGTTTATTGGAGCATACATGTTTTACTGTTGGAGTTGGGCTTGTGATAAGCTCGGTGAGGTAAGCTCCTAGTTCTGGTTGCTCCTCTCTCTTGTGGCCCCACCATGATGGTGGGAATTATGGTTGTATTATATGAAAGTATGTGGTATAATGTATATGTGCACTCATTCACATTCATATATATAGATGTTATATGATTCTTGATTTTATGATGATGCACTGATGATATATGTTATTAGAATCATGGCCAGTGATCATGGTATGTAGGCTACCTATAACTTGACTCTGGGAGCTATTTCATACTGAGGTTGTGTTACTGTCTATGGCTTGACCCTGGAGTCACACGTGTGTAACCGTCTATGGCTTTGACCCTGGGGTTACACAAGGATGATATGATGATGCTATGTTTATGTTGTATGCCTATATTATATGCTTTATATTTGACTTGTCATGTAGGAAGTGGGCTCAGGGGATTAGAGGATCCTCTATGAACCTTGGACTTACTGAGATGTGTTATCTCATCCCGTTTGGGAATATCATTTCAGGTACCCAGGTTAGCAGTGTACAGTCTAAGGGCAAGGGCCGAGCTACGGATTAGTGGACTGATGCTGCTATTTATGTTATGTTGTTATTTGATTATATGGCATGTGTAGTGATTGATTATATGGCATGTGTAGTGTTTTGACATGCCTAGATAGACTATATTGATACTCTGTTGATGTATGTAATAATGCTCAGGATTATTATTATTTGAGCTTTTGGATTATGGATGTATGGATTTATTGATTTGGGCACGGAGCCATTATTTATGTATTGATCTATTGAGAGAATTGCAGTCCGTGTGGGACTTGCAAGCTGTCTGTTTAATTATTGTATCTATCAGGTTATTGTATGTGTGGAACCCATGTTCCCAGTTATCTGAAATATAGCAGTTATGTTGTCCGTGAGACTCCGTCAGGAATAACACTTGAGGTCATATCTGGATGGTCAACGGCCACTAGTGATGGCCAATGGCTTTAAGTAGTAGACTTAGATGTTAATGTCACGCTAAAGCAATATATCAGATGAACGCTTTGAAACTGTTTTAGAAAATATTTTAGAAAAAGTTTACTCGTATTTTTATAAGACGCTTTATTATGTTTTTAAAATAAAATCTTCCGTTGTGTATGCTAAATATCATGTATGTTAACAACTGGAGTACTACGAGGTGTTACATATACTAAGGATAATTTTGAAATTAAACAATAGTTAACTACATTCAACTTTGGTAAAGTTATTAACCCTCCTAAAGAGACTCTAATAATGGCATCGAAGGCCCAAATATCAATTTTAGTTTTTACAAATGACTTACCTAACATAAGCCTTATAAAGAAAACTAAAGTAGTTTTAACAATAAACAAGAGTAGTTATAAGAATCTACTTGCACTTTGTTTGTTTATTTCATTATTTATTTGTAATTGTGTGCCATGTATGTTTTTTATAAAATATCTTAGAAATAATTTTGAGTCAAAAATCTCTAGATGGTACCAAATATGAATAAGTTAAAAGCAAACTTGATATTGTTCTAAAACATGAAAGCTAAAATTTGTCCTAATAATACTAAGGCCACAGCCACCTGTAGATGATGCATCTAAGGAAACTAAGACATAATACTCATATTGGGAAAGGGCAAATATGGTAGTTCACTGCTATGTTTTTGTTAGTATTTCCAAACACTTACATAAGCAAGTGTACATGGTTAAGAGTGGAGTAGAGATGCTTCAGACACTTAATGACATGTTTGCTACGTCTAGTAGCTCTACTAGACAAAATGCAGTCAGTGTAGCTTTTTCTAAAAGTCTTGTTAAATTCAAGGGGAAACCCATGGGTGGTAACAAGAACAAAATGACTTGGTTATCAGTAGTCAAACAAGTTACTATGAAGAAGCCTAAAGGCAAGTGCTTCAAGTGCAGACTGAAGGGACATTGAAAGAAAAATTGCCGAGGGGTGATGGAAAAAGAACCAAGTATGGGTAAATTAAAGGCTTATTTAGTGGATGAATCTATGATTCGAGAACCACTGACTATGTTTGTTTCTCTTTGCAGTGGTTCAAGCATAGAGGGCCTATTACCGTTGGACAAATAAATTTTAAGCTTGAAGATGGGGAACTTGTGTGTGCATTAATAGTAGAGCACGTTATTTTATCTTTTGATAATTTATGACTTTGGTTTTAGATGACTGTTTATTTATTCTGGTATATTAAATAGTCTTTATTACTTGAGTCATATATCACATTGAATTTATTATGTTGTATTGAAAGAATGATAAACAAGAACATTCACCAAAAAAATAAAAGTTTCAAATTGAAACATATTTTTGGCTTTTGTGATTGAGTCATGTTATCTCAAACAGGAAACATGATTTAGTTAGAAGAGGAACTGAAAGTTCCATAATCTTTGAACTAAAAACTACATCTAACTCCTATTTGGAAGGTAAAATGATCAAGTAAGCTCAGAAGGTCAAAGGGATTTGCACAACTATTCAACTAGAATTAGTACATAGTGATGTATGTGGACTAATTAGCGTTCCAGCCAAAAAAAGGTTATGAGTACTTCATTATGTGAATGGTTACTCTGGATAGATGAACCTAGTGCGCGATAAGTCTAAAGCTTTTGAAAAATTCTAAGAGTTTTAAGTCTGAGGCAGAAAAGTATCTAGGTGTTCAAATGAAAACACTTTGGTTTGACTGAAGTATTGGATACCTGTCTGGTAAGTTAAGGTCTTACCTGATTTAAGAAGGGATAGTTTTCATAATTGTCAACTCTAAGAACGCGTTAGTTAAATGATGTTGCAGTATGCAGAAATCAAACATTTCTAGACTTAGTGAAGTCCATGTTCAGTTATTCATCCTTGCCAATAGCGTTATGGGGAGATGCCTAGGAGAAGACAATGTACATTCTTAACTTGATTCCATCTATGTCTGTTGTAGAGACACCTAAAGAATTATAGAAAGGGTGAAAGGCTAGTTCAAACCATATTTGGATTTAGGGTGCTCTGGCACACGTCCTACAATAGCGGTCAAATAAGATGTAATATTGTACGAAAATGTGCATATCTTTTGGCTACCCTAAGAGAACCAGGGATGAGATCTTATTTAGTCCAAAGGATAAGATTATCTAAGTGAGCATTCACGTGATTATCTTAGAGGAGGACTAGATGACAAATTATAAGCACTTAAGTAAGTTATTCTTGATGAGACTTATCTCAGATCAAGATTTTTTAAAATCTCTAAAAGCTTCGTCCTCTGTTCCCTTGATTCTTCAAAGAGGGAAAAGATATACCTCTAGATGAACAAATACGGGAACCATAATTGGAAATTCAATTGTAGAAATATTAGTATCACATGTGCAAGAACAATATCAATGACTTGTTAAACACGTAATATATGGATCCTCAAGAAATTGATGATCCACCATTCGACCCAATCTTAGATCTACCTACAGATACACAAGGTCTAGTACGGTACATTCGTAGTAGGAGAGAACCTTGTTAACTCTCAATTTGTCTCTTTTTTAGTGACATTGATCCAACTAGTTACGATCTATGTAGCACCGATACCGACACGGGACACGTGACACGATACGACCCGACTCTCCGACACATTAATTTCAAAAAATATTAGATTTCGACACGTTAGGACACGTTTTGATATTAAATAATATTTTTAATTTATGTAGTGTATATTATATTTACTATCCAATAATTTAACAAAAAAATGAAACTAAACTTAAAATATTCATAAACTTTGCAAAGAAACATAAGATATCCCAAATATTTATATTAAATGGTAATCGTAATTCAACGAATCTAATAGTTGGAACTAAAAACTCAATACAACGAAACCTTTGAACTTTTTTTGAATTTCTATAATGTGTGTTGAAGTGTCGGGGAGTGATGCTTCCCGACAAGTATACCGATTGCACAAGTAATATAGAAAGTAAGTAGAGTATCGTCTCCACAGGGATTGGGTTGAATATCAATTAATTTTCCTTTTAAGAATGGAAGGGTTCAAATGATTTTCGACAAATATTGTCGATTTGTGTAAAATTGAGAACTGAAATAAAGACTTGTTTTTGTTATTTTTCTGTGATGAAGAATAAAAATAAGAACAAGAATGATTTGATTTATAAAAATGAGAAAAGCATTGTAGCCAGAGCGCACTCACCTTATGATCCCCACTTATTACTTTGGATTGATTTAAAAATATTCAATTATATAAATACTCAGATAATTATCATCTAAAATTAATTAGTTAAATTCCAATCCCTTGGCAATTTAACCATTTAATCTCAATTGGAATCATAATCCCTTAGCAACCCCTCATGAGAATTAAGCAATGAACACGATAATTCAAACATCTGCAATTCAATACACATATATTCCTAGCATTCATACGAACCGTTATCCTACCCCCTTTCAAGATGAAAACCCCAATATTCCTATCTAGGGTTCTAACCCTCAAACTATCTTCAACTATCAGATTGATCAATTCTAATAAAGAGAATATAAATTTTGCACAAGGTAAAGATAAAGAACTTTATATAAATGCGTAGAAATAAACCAATCTGTCGTAACAAGGGTTCACATAGGGTTTGTGACCCTCACTACAATAAAAGAATACTAGCCAAACATAATCATGGCTAAAAATCCAATATTCATAAAAACATAAAGTAAAAGAGAAAGAAGAAGAAGAACTTGATCATAACTTTGATGTGTCATAAAAATAAAGGAGCAAGTTATATTTACAAACTTAGTCTAATGCTGCAAGTTATATTTACAAACTTTGATGTATTTACTTGAGACCAAAAGTAATAACTTCTAATTATCTTTTATTATAATTGGTAATTGTCAATAAAGTGCTTAGAAGCGTTTGATTTGACATGTCATGTCAATTAATGATCATAACTTTAATGTGTCATAAAAATAAAGGAATAAGTTATATTTACAAACTTTTTTGTTTACAAACTGTTACAAAGTACACTATGTATTCTCGAGAGAACACTAGTTACATTATGTTATCTCGGGAGAACATAGTGTAATTTGTAAAAATTTTCAATAAAAGTTTGTAAACGTATCTGTCTCCAAAAATAAATATATTGATTTTAATTTTTTTGCATTACATGGAAATTGAACACATACCGCTACACTACACAACCTAACACACACCCCACACCACTAGGCTAACCCTAGTGGATAAATATATTGATTTTATATGTTATCATAATCCCGTTTGAAATAAATCTTATTATTTACTAATTGATCAGTTACATTTGCAACTCACCCCTATCTTAATAATAAATTTTGCTAGTATAGTTACAAAATTAACTTCTGTTAAGGAGAACTAAAATAATCAAAATTATTTTACAACCACTTTTGAGTAAAAGAAGCATAAGTGGTGTATATTCATCTTGATATTGATAACGTCGAAGATAAGATTTATAAGGTATTGATTTTGTTTTATCATACATTGAAGCCACCGCTTTTCTCATCTGATTTGTTTCAACAAAATATCCAACTTTTGATTTTACTTTATTAATAGGTTTTATTAATCTCACGTTAAAGGAGATAGTTATCTCATGTCATAGAGACAAACTAGTGGGCTCCACCACTTGAAAAAAGAAAAAAAAAAAGAAAAAGTAAAATGTAACACAGTTATCGAAGAGTGTGTAGAAGAAAAAACTTATACATAAGAATAATTTTTCCCATATTGGAATCATACGATTTTCGGTATTATTTAATAGGAAACTCATAAAAGGCAACTAGGTCCCATTATGGTCTATTCCTACTTTTCACTCATCCTTACACAATGTGTGGGGTATTACAATATTACCATCAGAATCTTAGAATTTTTCTTAATTATAAGAAAATCAAAATTTATCTGATACACGTGATAAGTCCTATATTGCATGTTTAAATAATGGATGATATTACTTTAACCCAAAAAATTATTGTGATTGGGATCGATCTCGTATTATCTTTTTGAAATTATAAATTTGAGAGATAAAAGTTATAAATTGAATGATAAAAGTTACTGATTGAGTAATAAAAATTATAAATTTTATGCGTTTATAATTTTTATTACTTGGTGTAAAATATTTGATTCAAAATTTATATTAAAAAAGTGATATATCTTTTTTATAAAAAGAGTAATGTTGTAAGTCTCCCTTAGAACCAGTGTTTAAAAACTCGGCTCGGCCATCGATTCGGCCGAGGTCAAGGCTCACGGGATCACGGGTTCAACCGGGGGTCACAGAGTCACTACACTGACCCGATTTTATAAATAAAAAAAGCATAAATATATATATATATATATATATATATATGAAATTAAATATTAAAAAATAAACCACCAATCATCAAAGATTCAAAATATACTTAACATAATTCATCAATTACAACCACAAGTCAATATTACACAACCTAATTAAATATCAAGATACCAAAGTACAAAACTCATATTCTAATGGGGTCACTACGCCTCTTTTGAGAAGGTCCCTAATAAAGGAAAATTTAAAGGTAGTAATAATGAGTTTTTATTTTCCATCCACAACCGTAAGGATTTTATTTGAATAGGTAAAATTCTAACCTTTTCTAGAAGATTCACGGTAGCGAGGTGAAGATTGAGACATCTAGGTCGCTGGAAGAGAAGAGAACGATTAAATTTAGGTTTGGAAGCACTTTTATTTTATTTTTTTAATAAAATGATGTTGTTTCATGGATTGTTTATGTTAAAAAAAACATGCAGTGAGCCCTTTTGACCCTTCTTACATGAACCGAGAGTAACTGAAACCTGTAATGTCCCACATCGGTTGGAGAGGGAAACGAAGCATGCCTTATATAAGGGTGTGGATACCTTTCCTTGTAGGAGGCCTTTTGGGGGTAACCCGAAACGTAAAACCGTGAGCTCGACGGTGCTTGTGCACGGGGCAAAGCGGACAATATCCTGCTACAGGGTTTGGGGCTGTTACATTTGGTATCAGAGCCTGGCCCTGGACCGGTGTGTACAGCGGGGACGCTGTATTCCCAGTGGGGGAGGATGTAATGTCCCACATCGGTTGGAGAGGGGAACGAAGCATGCCTTATATAAGGGTGTGGATACCTTTCCTTGTAGGAGGCCTTTTGGGGTAACCCGAAACGTAAAACCGTGAGCTCGACGGTGCTTGTGCGCGGGGCAAAGCGGACAATATCCTGCTACAGGGTTTGGGGCTGTTACAAAACCTGACCAAATTTTGAGGGTCGAAGGGGTCGATATGCATATAGAGTCTAATTTGTGACCCCAACTCTTAGAGGGGAAAGGTCAAGGTTAACCCGAGTCAACCCGAAAGACGAGGTGAGATTTTAAAACACTGAGGGTAATGGACTTTCCATCAACAATCTCTCCCATCATGGTTAAATAAAGGTCAATAATTGCAACGTTGAGAAGGGGAGGTGGCAAGGCACCTAACCAAAAACTAATTGCGATTGATGCAATGGTAGGATTCCATTAAAATCAACAATTTTATTTGTATAGTAAAATCGTAAAAAAGAAGAATTCTGAGTTTTTTTTAATGATGGAATCCAAGGATAACATGTTTTAAGCAAAGAAAAATGATCCTTGTGAAAATGATTTTGGGACAGTTTCATTCCTTCCCCCGCCCTCTCTTTTATTTTTCCACCAAAAAACTTAGTCTAATGCTGTGAAGAATAAAGATGACACCAATTCATACGTAGTACCTAGGGTCAAAAGAGGATTAATAATAATAAAGGCTTTTCAAAATAATAATAATAATAAATAATAATAATGAAGTTTGCTTTTCTCCTTTCGTAGAAGAATTGTTAAGCTTTAGGTGATACCAAAAAAAGATTGACCCATCATTTTCCAAAAAAATAAAAAAATGAGGCAAGATTTACTATGTTAGTGCAAAAAAATTGTTTACGGGAGACATTACGATTGTTTATTGCATGCGAGGTCGAGTAAACTTTTTATGCAACGAAATAGTTATTTTTTTATTAAAAATAGAAAAATAAGAAAGAAAATAATCATAAAAATAAGGATAATAAAAAATATTATTTTTTTTCTAAAAGCTGTACAAATAATCTACATTTATAATATCAAAAGTATTTTCCACATATTGCTGTTGACGTTGGCAAACTTGACAAAAGATTGTTGATATTTTTATTAATTGCATGCGAGGTCACCACACGATGCGAGGTTATTGACGTTGGCAAACTTGACATAATATTGTTGATATTTTCATTTTCATTTTGAATTCTCAATTTTATGAAGTTCAAATTCTTTTCTTTTGTATATCCTTGCTGTGAAGAATACCAACCCAAAGGAACAATGGCTCTTGTATCATCAGTTCTAATGCAATTGCCGTCTGAGCCAAAATCAATCCTTTTCTTTTCTATTTTGTGCTTCATAAGTGTTATTATGTTCATGCTTAAGCTCAAAAGAAAAAACAATTACAATCTGCCTCCATCCCCACCAAAGCTACCAATTATTGGAAATCTTCATCAACTAGGCACACTCCCACACCGCTCCTTGCAAACACTCTCTAAAAAGTATGGCCCTCTCATGTTGTTGCAGCTTGGACAAACAAAAACTCTTGTGGTTTCGTCGGCGGATATGGCCAGAGAAATAACAAAAACACATGATGTTGCTTTCTCCAACAGGCCTGAGTCTACAGTTGCTAAAATCTTTCTCCATGGATACGAGGATATTGGTTTTGCACCCTACGGCGAGGAGTGGAGACAAAAAAAGAAGATCTGTGTTCTTGAGCTTTTGAGCCAGAAAAGGGTGGGATCTTTTCACTCCATCAGACAAGAAGAAATTACAGAGTTGGTTGATACTATACGTGATGCATGTGCGAGTAAAAGATCCTCTGTGAATCTAAGGGAGATGTTGTTTGCAGCCTCAAACAATATAGTATCTAGATGTGTTCTTGGACAAAAATATGATACTCCAGATGGTACTACAAGCATTGGAGTGCTAGCAAGGAAGACTATGAAATTATTGGCAGCTTTCAGCGTTGGCGATTTCTTCCCTTCATTGGGTTGGATTGATGTTCTTACGGGCTTAATTTCAGAAATTAAGTCCACTTCTGCTGCATTAGATGCTTTCTTTGATGAGGTAATTGCACAACACAAGAGAAGCAACAAAAACGATGACAAAAACGATATTAAAGACTTTGCAGGGATCCTTCTTCAACTTCAAGAGGGTGGGAAGCTTGACTTTGAGCTTACACAAGATAACCTCAAAGCAATCCTAATGGTTTTTCACTATCTATCTATCTATCTATCTATCTATCTATCTATCACCTTCTATTTTTCAATAGCATATCTACTAACATGCCGCCGCAATTGTACATGGTGATCACAAGTTGTTTGCATGTTGAGTGCCACCATTATAAAAATGGTCCATGAAAAATATGGTGTGTGAATAGCTAACTTTTCTATAATTTCAGGACATGTACGTTGCTGGAAGTGACACTACTTCAACCAATCTGGAATGGGCTTTTGCTGAGCTCGTTAAGAATCCAAATACCATGAAGAAAGTCCAACAAGAGGTAAGAAGAGTTGTGGGGAAAAAATCAAAAGTGGATGAAAATGATGTGAATCAAATGAACTACTTGAAATGTGTAATCAAGGAAACTTTGAGATTACATCCACCCGTTCCCCTTTTGATTCCTCGAGAGACAATATCAAGTGTGAAACTAAAAGGGTATGATATTCCCCCCAAAACAAGGGTATTTATGAATGCATGGGCAATACAGAGAGACCCTGAATTATGGGACAATCCTGAAGAGTTTCTTCCCAAGAGATTTGAAGGTAACCAAGTTGATGTTAAAGGACAAGATTTTCAATTAATCCCATTTGGAATTGGGAGAAGGGGATGTCCTGGAATTTCGTTTGGGCTTGCTTCTACAGAGAATATACTTGCTAATCTTCTATATTGGTTCGATTGGAAGCTACCTAAAACTGGTGTATTGATGCAGGACTTAGACATGAGTGAGGTGAATGGACTCACTGTCTCCAAGAAAATACCACTTCATCTTGAACCAATACTATACTCTTTTGGTTCTAAACCTTGACATATTATTGTGACATTATTGGTCTAAGAAATGTTATGTAGCTTTTATTCTGGTAATTTGTTTTGTTTCTTGAATGTGGTTTCACTTTTCATTCTCTTTGTACTTTGAAGTGGAAGATATTAATAAAATTTTGTGGTGTGTTCTTACATTCTAGAAAGGGAAAAGTGTGTATCATTTTAAAGGATGTAAAGTTGTGTCATTTTAAGAGAGAGAAATAGATAGATAACGGATGAGAGAGAGTTGACAAAAAAAATAAAGGTGTGGGTTCCATCTCTTTGTGAGAGTGAAAGGATATAAGTTGCGTCATTTAAAATGATGAACATTTTTCCCTTCTAAACAACATGGTTTTAGCTTTATTTTGTGATTGCGATTCGAAGCTCAGTTATTTTTCAAGAATTTTTTTTTGGGGATAATATGAAAACAACGTCCACTCGTTGAATTCAATTTTATAATTTACAAAATTGAATTTTATTTACCAAAAAGAAAAGGACTATTTTATGCTCACATAATTCCCTTCTAATGTTGACATTGAAAGTTAAAGGTGGTGAGGCACTATTTGCCTCTTTTTGACTTTGAGCTCGGCTTCTCTTGCCGAGGCTCTTTAGTTTTGACTAGGCTTATTGTCATTCTTTTATAAGTTTTAGGACGACGTTTCGTGCCTCCTTAATAATTAACCCAACTTTGCACTCCCTGTCTTTAAGTGTCGTGGTTTCAGATTGGCTCATTTTTCATACCGAGATCTCTATTAGCATGTATTTGACCTTTTGCAAAGGTGTATTGTACTTTAAGGAGCACGACTTTTCTTACTGCGACTTCCACCACTTTGTTGCCAAATTCTTGAATATTAGCCCGACATCATATGCCGCCTCGATTCTTCTTTTATCTCGAATTGGGGTGTGATCTTTTTCCAAGATCACGATCTCTCCAAATTCGTCTTCTCGGATTCGGGTGTGATCCTTTTGCTAGAATCACATATTTCCAATTCCATCTTCATCATTATCTCAGATCGAAGTGTGATCCTTTTGCTAGGATCAAATCTCTCCAAGTCCGTCTTCATTTTTATCGCGGATTGGAGTGTAATTCTTTTGCTAGGATCACATCTCTCCAATTTCATCTCTTTTTTTCGGATCGGGGTGTGATCCTTTTGCTAGGATCAAATCTCTCCTTTTCTGTCTTCGTTTTGATCTCGGAGCCTGAAGCTATGGCTAAGGCTCAGTTGAAGCTCAATGCCAGGGTCAAGCTTTAATCTTGAAGCCCTTGGCTGGGCTGAGTTGGAGCTCAAGGCCGAGGCTGAGCTATTAAACTTAAAGTCATTAGTTGGGCTGAGTTAATGCTCTAGGCTAAGGCCGAGCTTTTAAACTTTAAGCCCTTCGATGGGCTGAGATGATGCTCAAGGCCGAGGCCGAGCTTTTAAACTTTAAACCCTTCACTGGGCTGAGTTGATAATCATGAAGCCTTTCACTAGGCTGAGTTCACTGGACTGAGTTGGAGCTCAAGGATGAGGTCGAGCTTTTAAACTTGAAGCCCTATACTGGGCTAAGTTGATGATAATGAAGTCTTTCACTGGGCTAAGTTGAAGCTCAAGGCTGAGGCCGAGCTTTAATCTTGAAGCCCTTCACTAGGCTGAGTTGGAGCTCAAGGCCAAGGATGAGCTATTAAACTTAAAGCCCTTTATTGGGCTGAGCTAAAGATCGAGGCTGAGACGAATAAATTTGAAACCCTTAGTTGGGCTGAGTTGATGCTCAAGGCCAAGGCTGAGCTATTAAACTTAAAGCCCTTTGTTAGGCTGAGCTCAAGGCTGAGACTGAGGTAATAAATTTGAAACCCTTAGTTGGGCTGAGTTGAAGCTCAAAGCTGATGTTGAGCTAATAATCATGAAGCCCTTCACTGGGCTGAGTTGAAGGTCAAGGCTGAGGCCAAGCTGATAATCATGAAGCCCTTCACTGGGCTAAGTTGGAGCTCAAGGCTGAGGCTGAATTATTAAACTTAAAGCCCTTAATTGGGCTGAGTTGAAGCTCTAGGCTAAGGTCGAACTTTTAAACTTTAAGCCCTTAGCTGGGCTGAGATGAAGCTCAAGGCTGAGGCCGAGCTTTTAAACTTTAAGCCCTTCATTGGGCTGAGTTGATAATCATGAAGCCCTTCACTGGGTTGAGTTCAAGCTCAAGGCTGAGGTCGAGCTTTAATCTTGAAGCCCTTCACTAGGTTGAGTTGGAGCTCAAGGTCGAGGCTGAGCTTTTAAACTTGAATCCCTTAGCTGAGATGAGCTCATGGCTGAGGCTGAACTTTTAATCTTGAATCCCTTCGTTGGGATGAGCTCAAGGCTGAGGTCGAACTCTTAAATTTGAAGCCATTGGTGGCCTTTTTTATCTGAACTAGGCTTTTTACGCCGTGATTTTTTAATTCGAGTCCCGCTTCTTTCACGGAGGATTTTTTTTATCTGAACCCGGCTTTTACACCATGGTCTTTTAATTTGAGCCCTGCTTTTGCGGAGGCTTTTTTTATCTGAACCTGGCTTTATACGCCGAGATCTTTTAATTTGAGCCTCGCTTCTTTCGCGGAGGCTTTTTAATTTGAACCCGGCTTTCTATGTCGTGGTCTTTTAATTTGAGCCTCGCTTCTTTCGCGGAGGCTTTTTTATCTGAACCCGACTTTTTACGCTGTGGTCTTTTAATTTGAGCCCCGTTTCTTTCGCGGAGGCTTTTTTATTTGAACTCGGTTTTTTACGCCGTGGTTTTTTAATTTGAGTCATGTTTCTTTCGCAGAGGCTTTTTTATATGAACCTGACTTTTTACACCGTCGTCTTTTAATTTGAGCCCCGTTTCTTTCATGGAGGCTTTTTAATCTGAACCCGGCTTTCTACGCCGTGGTCTTTTAATTTGAGTGTCGCTTCTTTCGTGGAGGTTTTGTTATCTGAACGCGACTTTTTACGCTGTGGTCTTTTAATTTGAGTCCTGCTTCTTTCGCGGAGGCTTTTTTATCCGAACCCAGCTTTCTACGCCGTGGTCTTTTAATTTGAGCCCTCTTTCTTTCGTGGAGGACTTTTTTATCTTAACCCAGCTTTTTATGCCGTGGTCTTTTAATTTGAGTGCTGCTTCTTTCGCAGAGGCTTTTTTATCTGAACTCGACTTTTTACGCCGTGGTCTTTTAATTTGAGTCCTGCTTCTTTCGCGGAGGCTTTTTTATCTGAACCCGGCTTCCTATGCCGTGGTCTTTTAATTTGTGCCCTCTTTCTTTTGTGGAGGCTTTTTTTATCTTAACCCGGCTTTTTATGCCGCGGTCTTTTAATTTGAACCCAGCTTCTTTCGCGGTGGCCTTATTATCTAAACTCGGCTTCTTACGTCGTGGTTTTCTTATTTTGAACCCCGCTTCATTTGCGGTGGGTTTTTAATTTAAGGTTGGCCTGTTAAACTTGAAGCCCTTGGCTGGGCTGAACTCAAGGCTGAGGCCGAGCTAATAAAATTGAAGCCCTTAGCTGGGCTGAGTTGAAGCTCAAGGTTGATAATTTTCTAATATTTATCATATTTTTCTTATAATTTTCTGAGCACTTTTCTGGTATGCGCTTTTCCAAGCCAGTACCGGTTTCCAGCACCAGTTCTCATTATCTGGACTTGAAACTCGTTTTACAAGTCCTAAATATTATTCTAGTAATTATCATGCACTTACATTAATTTTCCGGGATACTTTTTCGGCACGCATTTATACCGACTAGCAGAACCGGTATCTGCACTTTTCTTCCGAAAAACGACTTTCAGCATTCTTAATCACTTATTATGATTATTAAGCCTCATAAATAATAATTAGGGACAATTATTGAATCATTTTATTCTATAATATTTACTATAAAAATATGTTTAACTTCTCATTATTTTCTCTTCGAATTTTTTAAACTAAAACAACCTAATTCTTAATTTCTGCTGCAGGGATCTTCCAATTATGCAGTTGATGTGCTAGAGGCCCAGAAGCATGCAATGTTTTGGGTTAAGTCCTATGAATTAACACAGTATCGACAACGAGCAATTAGATGAAGATGAATTAGTCTTGCCTGAATTATATGGACCAATTAATATTCTTGTATTATTCTGTTTTGTCTCCGTAGGAAGTTCATAAGATAATGCCTGAACAAATATGTTGTGCCCCATTAAGATTCGAGTATTTAATATCCTTTCAAAGGAACTGGCATTCAATTTTTAACAGATGTAGTCGTAGGTAGGGGTTTGTTGATAGTGTAAGAAGTTATAATCCCTTTTAGAAAACATAGTTTCAATTTCAAAAATGTTAAGAGTGAGGATATTCTAACTACCAAAAATTCTTACTACTAGCTTACTATCCATCACATCACCATTGGATCAAAAAGAGAGAATGTTAAAAAGTTTTGAAGAGAGAGAAAATGTTAATCTAATGGTGATTAGATAGGTAGTAAGTTGGTAGTGGAAAATTTTGGTAGTGAGAATATCCCTCCTCAAATTTTAATTGTGAATATTTTATTAAGCATCTGATCCACTTTTGTATTCTTTATTGATACACTAGCATGATAATCGAATGGAATATGTTCTATATCATCCATCTAGTTCAATTATTTGATACACTCAGTGCTAGCAATGTTTCTTATTAGATTAAAAGAATTTGGGCCAAATCATACATGGTTAAATTTAAGGATGTACAAAATAACTAAAAAATTAAACTGAACTTTGAACTAAATTGAACTGCACTTAAAATAACTGATTTTTAAGAACCAGTTCATGAACCGAAAATATTTTTAAAGAATCAGTTCATAAACCGAATTGTTTTGAAACGAACCAAACTGATTTTTATTATTTTATTTCTTTAATTTTTAATTTCTTTCCTTTTCAGAGTAAGGTCGACCCGAATCTATCCCGAACCAAACCGATATGTTTCCAACCGAACTGGATTACTTTTGAACCGAATCGATTTCAAACCGAACCATTTAAACAAATTCGGTTCGATTTTTCAAAAAAATCAGTTCAATTCGACCCATGCATACCCGTAGTTGAATTTGCTCCTAATAGGTATTGCTTGATGCAAAGTAGAGCCGACAAAACTGGCTCGACTCGGCAGGCCAACCCGCCCCATCGGCTAAACGGGGCGGGGCGGGCTGAGTTTTTCAACCCATATCAAAAGCGGGGTAGGGCGGGCTCATTTTTTGACGGGTTGATGGCGGGCATAGACGGGCCGAGGCGGGTCAGTGTAAAATAAGCTTGGGGCAACCCGCCCAACCCGCCAAATGGGGCGGGACAGGCTCAATTTTTCAGCTCACTTTCAAAATAAGGGCGGCGTGGGCTGGCTCATTTTTTGGCGCATTGATGGCGGGGTGGAGCGGGCCGGACCGAGCCGCCCACTTTGCCACCTCTAATGCAAAGGTTGGACATAGCGAGATCTCTACTTTATTATACGCGATAATGTTTCCAGGTAGGATCTCCAATACTGTTGAAGTGTATTTTGATTATAACAAGAAGGGATACTTATAAAGCACTTCGACGCTCAAATCGATATTTGAGTAATGGGTTTTTAGTATAATAGATAAGATGAATGTACCTGGGTCTTGGCCTCTTTATTTATAGTATACGGCGTGACCTGCTTGTAGACTCAGCATACTGCCTTAGTGTGGTGGTATGGTTGATATGCCTTTTGATTGGCTTGATTTTGTGACCTTTTTGTCCTATCCTTTACGGAGATGTCTATTGGTGAGTTATATTGCTGAGTCTTAGATCTTGTCTTTGTCGTTCATTCATTGGCTGCGTGAGGAGGTTGACAGACCTATGCTGCCAGAGCCTAGTTGTCTGTGCTACTGAATAGCTTGCAAAATTTTGTGTCAGCGTATCAGATACGTTTTCTTATTAGTTAACCATTTAGTTTGGGCTTTTATCCTGTGTTGGGTTGTTGTTTCCATAGGCCTTTTGTGGTTCCTAATAATGGTCCAGATTAGTTGTCCCTTTGTCCCGTTGCTTATATTTTACAATGAATAACGAGATATAAATATATTTTCAGCCGCGAGATTATTTTTAGTGGGATAAATTCATGTATTTACTTGGAACAGTGACCCATTTGCCACACTTTCCAATCTTAATTACCTATATGCCACGCCAACAGTGTTATTTGCCAAACTGCCACGTCGGGTAGTTCGCTGGCCAAAGGGGCGAACTCTGCATACTGAGTTGTCAAGTTTCTGGTTGTGCACTAGTTCGCGACCTGGTGTAGCGAACTAGTCTGCAATAAATGCTGACAGCTTTACAAAGTTCGTTGTCCCCTTGGGCGAACTAATTGCCACGTGGAAACACCCCCAGAGTTCGCCCTTAACCCTAGCGAACTAGCTGGCATGTGGCAGCCTCAGACACAGTTTGCTGGCCCAAGCAGCGAACTACCTGCCGACAGTTACAGGTCGCTGGCTTATATAGCGAACTTGGTTCTATATATACCAACCTATTCCCCACACCCAAATACTGTCATTCTTCTGCGTTTTTCTTTTAAAAGAACCTTTGTTTGTTGTTATTTTTTGCCATTTAAGTACATAATAAGTGAGAATAACAATGATTTAATATGCATTCTATATTACAATGGGAGAAGATATTTTGGACCGAATGGTCAAGTGTTTGAAAGAGATACGAAGATGTTCCGCATGAGTCCACTTTGCAAATTTGTTGAGGTGAAGAAAATAATATACAAGAAGTTGAAACTACAACGAGGTCAATCCATGTCTCGACTGATTGCTAGATGCGCCTCTGGTAACCCGGTGCAGTGGGTTGCTGTGGAGGTTGTGGAAGATGAAGATGTCTCATTAGTAGTTGATGCATTTCGACAGCACGAAGAGTCGTCATACATCGAGTTGTATGCGGAACTAAACACTGGTGGAGAGTCAAGCACGCAAAGTTCCATCCCTACCAGTTACTAAAATTAACAACATTAATAACAATATTTTATAAACTAATGCCTAATTATAAATTATTAATTACTAAATGTAAGAACAATAACAAACAATATTTTATAAACTACTCCCTAATAACAAATTATTAATTACTAAATTACTAAAATTAACAACATTAATAACAACATTTTATAAAGTAATGCCTATTTATAAATTTTTAATTACTAAGTTGGTAGTAACATTAAAAAATATAATTTATAAACTAATGCCTAATTATAAATAACTAATTACTAATATTAACAACAATAATATAAATAATTTATACACTAATGTGTAATTATAAATTACTAATTACTAAAATTAACAACATTAATAACATTATTTTATAAACTAATGCCTAATTATAAATTATTAATTACTAAATTTAAGAACAATAACAAACAATATTTTATAAACTACTCCCTAATTACAAATTATTCATTACTAAATTTAACAACATTAATATAAATATTTTATAAAGTAATGCCGAATTATAAATTACTAAATTAAACAACTTTAACAAATAATATTTCATAAACTAATGCCCAATTATAAATTATTAATTACTAATTAAAATAATATTGCACCATACTAATAATTTTATACAGTCACAATTGTGTCATCTAACCTAAGATTTCATGCTAATAATATTTATTAATAACATTTACATACAATACATAAAGCTATAAAGTCATCTAACCTAAGATTTCATGCTAAAAATATTTATTAACAACAACATTTCAATTTAATACATAAAGCTATAAAAAAACTAATTTCATAATATACTAACCTTGAATGGAGACAAAACAACACAATAATAGAAGATGACAAGACAAAATATTAAAGAGATAGAGTGAGAGAGAGAGAGGAGATGGAGAGAGTGGATGGGGATGGGGAAATAGGGAGAGAGGGGGTTTATATAGAGGGGGGCTGGGGGTAGCCGTTGCACCTAGTTCACTGCCCCCTAGCGAACTAGTTGCATGCTTGACAAGTGGCAATGTAGCCGTTGTGAAGAGTTCGCCAGCCACACCAGCGAACTGTCTGCATGATTGCCACGTGTCTCTGCATGTTGTAACGTTCAGGAGCATTTATTGCAGACTAGTTCGCTACACCAGGTAGCGAACAAGTGCACCACCAAAAACTTGACAACTCAGCATGCAGAGTTCGCCCCTTTGGCCAGCGAACTACCCAACGTGACAGTTTGACAAATAACATTGTTGGCATGGCATATAGGTAATTAAGATTGAGAAGTGTGGCAAATGGATCACTGGTCCTATTTACTTGAGGCCAAAAGTAATAACTTCTAATTATCTTTTATTATAGTTGGTAATTGTCACTAAAGTGCTTAGAAGCGGTTGATTTGACATGTCATGTCAATTAATGATCATAACTTTGATGTGTAAACGGATAACATTATGTAGTCCTGAGATAACACTGGTTATACTATGTTCTCCCGGGAGAACATAGTGTAATTTGTAAAAAAATTTCAATAAAAGTTTGTAAACGGATCCGTCTCCAAAAATAAATATATTGATTTTAGTTTTTTTTTTCATTACATGGGAATTGAACACATACCACTACACTACACAACCTAACACACACCCCACACCACTAGGCTAACCCTTGTGGATAAATATATTGATTTTATATGTTATCATAATCCCGTTTGAAATAAATCTTATTATTTACTAATTGATCAGTTACATTTGCAACTCACCCCTATCTTAATAATAAATTTTGCTAGTATAGTTACAAAATTAACTTCTGTTAAGGAGAACTAAAATAATCAAAATTATTTTACAACCACTTTTGAGTAAAAGAAGCATAAGTGGTGTATATTCATCTCGATATTGATAACGTCGAAGATAAGATTTATAAGGTGTTGGTTTTGTTTTATCATACATTGAAGCCACCGCTTTTCTCATCTGATTTGTTTCAACAAAATATCCAACTTTTGATTTTACTTTATTAATATTATTGTTCTTCACGGAGCATGATTATCATGATATGTGTAATGACTATTGATATTGGAATCATACGATTTTCGGTATTATTTAATAGTGTAACATCCATGGCGCTAACGAGGGTGGGGAGTGATTGCCGGTGCGCAAGGGACCAGACAAGGAGCGGCTCCTGGCAGGCTTCCAGCGGCGGGGTACATGAATGAATCGTATAACACCGGAAATAGAGGGATTTCAGAGGTTGTGCTGGTATAAGACAGCACAACTGAAGATAGCTTATAAGAATTAATTGGTACTACCTATACTAACAAGATGCATATACTTTTCGGTAGCCCGGAACGGAAGAACTCCACAGTTAAGCGTGCTTGACTTAGGGCAATTCTGGGATGGGTGACCTCCTGTGAAGTTTTCCCAGGAAGTGTGCGAGTGAGGACAAAGCACGCTGAAAAGTCTCGTGTTAGTGTGTGGGGACAGTCGTTGATCCTTGCAAGTTGCCAGGCGTTATAAGTGGTATAATATAAGGGCCTCTCATCCAGTACAGTGTGGTTCGAGGACGAACCAAGCGGAAGCTGGTAGGCATGTAACATCCCGGGAGCTGACGAGGGCGGGGAGTGATCGCCGGTGCGCAAGGGCACGGACAAGGAGCGGCTCTTGGCAGGCTTCCAGCGGCGGGGATACATGAATGAATTGAATAACACCGGAAACAGAGGGATTCCAGAGGTTGTGCTGGTATAAGACAGCACAACTGAGGATAGCTTATAAGAATTAATTGGTACTATCTATACTAACAAGATGCATATACTTTTCGGTAGCCCGGAACGGAAGAACTCCACAGTTAAGCGTGCTTGACTTGGGGCAATTCTGGGATGGGTGACCTCCTGGGAAGTTTTCCCAAGAAGTGTGCGAGTGAGGACAAAGCACGCTGAAAAGTCTCGTGTTAGTGTGTGGGGACAGTTGTTGATTCTTGCAAGTTGCCAGGCGTTATAAGTGGTATCAGATAAGGGCCTCTCATCCAGTACGGTGTGGTTCGAGGACGAACCAAGCGGAAGCTGGTGGGCATGTAACTTCCCGGGCGCTGACGAGGGCGGGGAGTGATCGCCGGTGCGCAAGGGCACGGACAAGGAGCGGCTCCTGGCAGGCTTCTAGCGGCGGGGGTACATGAATGAATCGAATAACACCGGAAACAGAGGGATTCCAGAGGTTGTGCTGGTATAAGACAGCACAACTGAGGATAGCTTATAAGAATTAATTGGTACTACCTATACTAACAAGATGCATATACTTTTCGGTAGCCCGGAACGGAAGAACTCCACAGTTAAGCGTGCTTGACTTGGGGCAATTCTGGGATGGGTGACATCCTGGGAAGTTTTCCCAAGAAGTGTGCGAGTGAGGACAAAGCACGCTGAAAAGTCTCATGTTAGTGTGTGGGGACAGTCGTTTTACAAATTGACATGCGTTATAAATAGGAAACTCATAAAAGGCAACTAGGTCCCGTTATGGTCTATTCCTACTGTTCACTTATCCTTACACAATGTGTGGGGTATTACAATATTACCATCAGAATCTTAGAATTTTTCTTAATTATAAGAAAATCAACTAACGTGATAACTCAAATTTAACTGATACACGTGATAAGTCCTATATTGCATGTTTAAATAATGGATGATATTACTTTAACCCAAAAAATTATTGTGATTGGGATCGATCTCGTATTATCTTTTTGAAATTATAAATTTGAGAGATAAAAGTTATAAATTGAATGATAAAAGTTACTGATTGAGTAATAAAAATTATAAATTTTATGCGTTTATAATTTTTATTACTTCGTGTAAAATATTTGATTCAAAATTTATATTAAAAAAATGATATATCTTTTTTATAAAAAGAGTAATGTTGTAAGTCTCCCTTAGAACCAGTGTTTAAAAACTCGGTCCGGTCATCGATTCGGCCGAGGTCAAGGCTCACGGGATCACAGGTTCAACCGGGGGGTCACGGAGTTACTACGCCGACCCGATTTTATAAATTAAAAAAGTATAAATATATATATCCTATATGAAATTAAATATTAAAAAATAAATCACCAATCATCAAAGATTCAAAATATACTTAACATAATTCATCAATTACAACCACAAGTCAATATTACACAACCTAATTAAATATCAAGATACCAAAGTACAAAACTCATATTCTAATGGGGTCATTACGCCTCTTTTGAGAAGGTTCCTAACAAAGAAAAATTTAAAGGAAGTAAGAATGAGTTTTTATTTTCCATCGACAACCGCAAGGATTTTATTTGAATAGGTAAGATTCTAACCTTTTCTAGAAGATTCACGGTAGCGAGGTGAAGATTGAAGACATCTAGGTCACTGGAAGAGAAGAGAACGATTAAATTTAGGTTTGGAAGCATTTTTATTTTTATTTTTTTTAATAAAACAATGTTGTTTCATGGATTTTTTTGTTAAAAAAAAAAATGCAGTGACCCCTTTGACCCTTCTGACCCAGACCGGGAGTCACTGAACCCGACCGAGTTTCGGGAGTCGAAGAGGTCGATATGCATATAGAGTCTAACTTGTGACCCCAACTCTTAGAAGGGAGGGATCAAGGTTAATTGACCCGGATTAACCCGAAAGACGAGATGAGATTTTAAAACACTAAAGGTAATAGACGTTCCATCAACAATCTCTCCCATCATGGTTAAATAAAGGTCAGTAATTACAACGTTGAGAAGGGGAGGTGGCAAGGCACCTAACCCAAAAACTAATTGCGATTGATGCAATGGTTAGGATTCCATTAAAATCAACAATTTTATTTGTATAGTAAAATCGTAAAAAAGGAGAATTCTGAGTTTTTTTTAATGATGGAATCCAAGGATAACATGTTTTAAGCAAAGAAAAATGATCCTTGTGAAAATGATTTTGGGACAGTTTTATTCCTTCCCCCGCCCTGTCTTTTATTTTTCCACCAAAAAACTTAGTCTAATGCTGTGAAGAATAAAGATGACACCAATTCGTACGTAGTACCTAGGGTCAAAAGAGGATTAATAATAATAAAGGCTTTTCAAAATAATAATAATAATAAATAATAATAATGAAGTTTGCTTTTCTCCTTTCCTAGAAGAATTGTTAAGGTTTAGGTGATACCAAAAAAAGATGGACCCATCATTTTCCAAAACATAAAAAAATGAGGAAGGATTTACTATGTTAGAGCAAAAAAATTGTTTACGGGAGACATTACGATTGTTTATTGCATGCGAGGTCGAGTAAACTTTTTATGCAACGAAATAGTTATTTTTTTTATTAAAAATAGAAAAATAAGAAAGAAAATAATCATAAAAATAAGGATAATAAAAAAATATTATTTTTTTTCTAAAAGATGTACAGAATAATCAGTACATTAATAATATCAAAAGTATTTTCCACATACTGCTATTGATGGAAATATCTTTAATATTTTCATAATATTGAAAATATCTTTATAGTTATTGTATACGTCCCACCTGGCAATAAATCCGTACTAACGTTAATTTTGAAATGTATCTCCATCGTAAAACACTTTTCAAAAGAATGATTATAGTAGAGCAGTCAAACACGTAGGTTTGACTGACGAGATAAGTCCCGCCAGTGAGAAATACGAGATCAGAAGCCACGTAGGAAGCCCAACCAATCGCGTCAGTCCATGTCACGTGTTTTCCACGTATCCCGCCACCTGCTGTGACATGTACCAGTCCCGCCATGTCAGTTGGCGAGACTAAGCCACGTGTGCGACACATCCGCAGTTCTTGTGACGCGTTCCAGCCTCCCGGGTAGCGTCCGGTTGTCAATCTCGCCACTGACACTTACGGTTGATACCTGTCTGGTTATATATAGGTCTTCCGGTGTTTGCTAGTATTGAAACTTTGGAATTTGGTTTATGTTTGCTATTTTTGTATATGATTTTGACGGACGGTTTCTTTACTTGTAGTAATTTGTTTGTATCACTTGCTGTGTGTAATTAATTTCGAAAAGGTTTTGTGTCACTTGCTGTGTGTGTAATTTCCAAAAGGTTTTGTGTCACTTGCTGTAATGCGGATTCAAATGTTGTTTATTTACTTTTTTTAATCTCCACTTGCATCTGATCTTTTTGTGTTATTTGCATACACCCCTGTATTATTACAATGGAACAATATCGGTCTTTTGTATATTATAATGGTTCTAAAATTAACGGTGTAGGCGGGTTGAGATTCGAAGGGGAAAAAAGAGCAATGTATATTGTGCGAGGCTTGTCCATTGAAGATCTACTTCAGAAGATTCGTCAGAAGTTGAAGTTGCAACAAAATCAGGTAATTTCTTCAATAACGGGTAGAGTCCCAAGTGGAAATCGCAAATATGCAGGTTTTGATCTAACTGATGATGAGGACATTGATATTTTTCTTGGAACATTTGTCCAAAACTCTACTACTTCTCAATTTGTTGAGTTATACGTGGATATTGAGACATCAGACGAAATGTCAACACCGACACGTGGGTTAGACCTTAACAGTCAGACACAAATGCCGTCATCATCGGTACCCCAACCCACACAATCAACTATTGCGCATGGAGATGAAAGCGACTATATGGTAGATGTTGAACCTGACAATGAAGATGAGGAGGAAGATGAAGACACTCTATTGGCAAATGACCATGATCAGAATGATAGTGATGGAGGAGATGATGAACATCATGATAATCCCATAACACAGGAGACAGTTATCCCTGCGTCCAATAATGCGGTTATTCCACCAACATCAGGTTAGCCATTGAACGTGTTGAATGATTAAATTTTTTTTAATCGCTTTAATATTTGCCATATCGTATTTTTTTATTTTTTTTGTAGATGTGACACCATTTTGGGATGACATCCCACACTATGAGGCTGTTAATTTGGATTATCCGAACGAAGACATACTGGATGTTGAAGGCTTAGGTCGTGGTCAGTGGACAAGAGGAGACGAAATGTATGTGAAACAAGAGTTCCGGTTGAAGAGCGATGTGCAAGCCGCTATAAAACATTACTGCATGAATGAGCATCAAGAAGCTGTAGTGGTTGAGAGTACTACCACGAAGTTGTCTATGAAATGTCGTAAGCATGAAGAAGGCTGCAATTGGCGAGTAAGGGCAATTAAACCGAAGAATAGCAACAGCTGGGTAGTCACTAAATGGGGTGGAAAACATTCTTGTGTCAGCACAACCCTTTCGCAAGATAACAAACAACTTGATTCACAATTTATATCTGAGGCCATTCTAGGTACTATATACATTGTTGAATTTTTCGTACTGCGACAATTTATGTGTTTATCATGTGAAGGTGGATATTATTACTAATTACAAATATGCTCTATATCTGTATGCAGACATGGTGAAGGCTTCGCCGTCGGTGGCCGTTATCTTGATACAAGAACGAGTTACTGCCCTTTTTGGATATAATGTTTCTTATAGGAAGGCGTGGAAGGGAAAGCAGAAAGCAATTGCTAAGATTTACGGTGATTGGGACGAGTCATACGCGTTCTTGCCAAGATGGTTCGCGCACATGTTGAATTTTTCTCCGGGGTCTGTTTACCATATTCAACATGGATCGTGTGTCATGAATGGACAAGTTATTACTGGGTCTAGGGTTTTTCAACGTGTTTTCTGGACTTTCGGTCAATGTCGGGAGGCGTTTAAATGGTGTAAACCAGTCATACAGGTCGATGGTACGCATTTGTACGGTAAATACAAAGGGACATTATTGATCGCCACAGCGCAAGATGGCAACAATGAGGTATTGCCAATCGCATTTGCGGTCGTTGAAAGTGAAACTAAAGATGCATGGGAATATTTTTTGGCATCCATCCGAATGCATGTAACCAGTAAGACTGGAATAAGCCTTATTTCTGATCGACACAAAAGCATTTTATCAGCAGTGGCCAATCCAGACATTGGATGGCAACCTCCTAATGCATACCATGTGTTTTGCCTTCGTCATGTGGGGAGCAATTTTAATACACGATTCAAGGATCAATACATGAAGGGTTTTCTAAAGAAGCTAGGTTATATATGCAAACTAGTTACATGAAACTGTGTAAATCCTTTGTCGATTGGGTCCTTTATTATATAAATATGTGTTTTTTTTCGTAGGATATTTTGCAAATAAAGACTACTTTGATGCCGCGTATGCCGAGTTCTGCAGCATTAGTCCAGAAGTCGCTGCGTGGATTGAGGCTGTTCCAAAAGAGAAATGGACTCGGAGTTACGACGAGGGTGGACGAAGATATGGTCACATGACAACTAACTTGTCTGAATCAGTCAACAGGGTTTTCAAGGGAGCGAGGAACATGCCAATAACTTCTTTGGTAAAATGCACATATAGTCGACTTGCTCGTTACTTTTTTAAAAGAGGGTGTAAAGCACAAAAAGATGTCGAGATTGGAAAGCATTTCTCAAATGTTATTTCAGAAGCGATGACAAAGAACAATGAGAGGGAAACATCAATGCGTGTTCGGGAGTATAATGTGGCGCGCACCTCATTTGAAGTCGATGACCAAGGGTCTACTTTTTCGGTTAACCTCACTGATCGGAAATGCCAATGTGGTAAGTTTCAAGCATTCAAAATCCTGTGTAGCCATGTTATTGCATCATGTAAGAAGGTAGCCCTTGATGTTGAGCAATACGTGGATCCGGTATTCTCAGTAACCTCCATTATGCATGTCTACTCTTCTCCATTTTTGCCGATTGGTAGTGAAGATGGAATTCCCCCACATCCCGGTCCAAAGCTTGTGCCTGATGTCTCCATGATGCGTGGACAGGGCCGTCCTAAATCCACACGTATTCGCAATGAAATGGACGAACTTGAAGACCAACCAAGTTCTAGCCGAACTAAATGTAGTATATGTAAGATGGCCGGACATAATAGGCGTGCATGTCCTACAAGACGCATATCAAATTAATGTGTTGGAATGATGCCAAAATTGTAATATAATATCTATCTTTCAGTAATCGCAAATCTAGTTCAGTACACAAGCTACTGAAATTGCAAGAAGTGAAATAATAAACAGGTGACATGCAAGAAGTGAAATAAAAATCGGACAGCATAACAGCAGAAAACTGGACAATCCCCTTAAACCTGAAATGCAGAAAATAACAGTCCAAATACATATCAACCATATCCATAGTTGGGAATTCCGAGTTCCCAGATACAAATCATTCTGCAGTACTACACATGAAACCATACATGACATAACAAAAACAGTAAATTACAATAATCCATAAGTACAGTCATCCACAAACACATCTAAAATGCATAGATAGGGAAACTATGATGATGGAGTATAAGTAGGCCATGGTCTGTTACGCGCATCACGTTCAGGGTTCCTGCGAATTACACCACCCACTCTCTCTGTATCAGGATCATGCCTAATATCGAAATCCTCTGCTGCTGCTTGGAGAAAGTCGTCCCCTGTGTCCTCTCCTGACTGATGCCCACTGCGAGACGTATGTGATGTTTCCCTATGGAACAATGGCTCTTGTATCATCAGTTCTAATGCAATTGCCGTCTGAGCCAAAATCAATCCTTTTCTTTTCTATTTTGTGCTTCATAAGTGTTATTATGTTCATGCTTAAGCTCAAAAGAAAAAACAATTACAATCTGCCTCCATCCCCACCAAAGCTACCAATTATTGGAAATCTTCATCAACTAGGCACACTCCCACACCGCTCCTTGCAAACACTCTCTAAAAAGTATGGCCCTCTCATGTTGTTGCAGCTTGGACAAACAAAAACTCTTGTGGTTTCGTCGGCGGATATGGCCAGAGAAATAACAAAAACACATGATGTTGCTTTCTCCAACAGGCCTGAGTCTACAGTTGCTAAAATCTTTCTCCATGAATACGAGGATATTGGTTTTGCACCCTACGGCGAGGAGTGGAGACAAAAAAAGAAGATCTGTGTTCTTGAGCTTTTGAGCCAGAAAAGGGTGGGATCTTTTCACTCCATCAGACAAGAAGAAATTACAGAGTTGGTTGATACTATACGTGATGCATGTGCGAGTAAAAGATCCTCTGTGAATCTAAGGGAGATGTTGTTTGCAGCCTCAAACAATATAGTATCTAGATGTGTTCTTGGACAAAAATATGATACTCCAGATGGTACTACAAGCATTGGAGTGCTAGCAAGGAAGACTATGAAATTATTGGCAGCTTTCAGCGTTGGCGATTTCTTCCCTTCATTGGGTTGGATTGATGTTCTTACGGGCTTAATTTCAGAAATTAAGTCCACTTCTGCTGCATTAGATGCTTTCTTTGATGAGGTAATTGCACAACACAAGAGAAGCAACAAAAACGATGACAAAAACGATATTAAAGACTTTTCAGGGATCCTCCTTCAACTTCAAGAGGGTGGGAAGCTTGACTTTGAGCTTACACAAGATAACCTCAAAGCAATCCTAATGGTTTTTCTCTCAATCTATCTATCTATCTATCTATCACCTACTATTTTTCAATAGCATATCTACTAACATGTCGCCGCAATTGTACATGGTGATCACAAGTTGTTTGCACGTTGAGTGCCACCATTATAAAAATGGTCCATGAAAAATATGGTGTGTGAATAGCTAACTTTTCTATAATTTCAGGACATGTACGTCGGTGGAAGTGACACTACTTCAACCAATCTGGAATGGGCTTTTGCTGAGCTCGTTAAGAATCCAAATACCATGAAGAAAGTCCAACAAGAGGTAAGAAGAGTTGTGGGGAAAAAATCAAAAGTGGATGAAAATGATGTGAATCAAATGAACTACTTGAAATGTGTAATCAAGGAAACTTTGAGATTACATCCACCTGTTCCCCTTTTGGTTCCTCGAGAGACAATATCAAGTGTGAAACTAAAAGGGTATGATATTCCCCCCAAAACAAGGGTATTTATGAACGCATGGGCAATACAGAGAGACCCTGAATTATGGGACAATCCTGAAGAGTTTCTTCCCGAGAGATTTGAAGGTAACCAAGTTGATGTTAAAGGACAAGATTTTCAATTGATCCCATTTGGAATTGGGAGAAGGCAATGTCCTGGAATTTCATTTGGGCTTGCTTCTACAGAGTATATACTTGCTAATCTTCTATATTGGTTCGATTGGAAGCTACCTAAAACTGGTGTATTGATGCAGGACTTAGACATGAGTGAGATGAATGGACTCACTGTCACCAAGAAAATACCACTTCATCTTGAACCAATACTATACTCTTTTGGTTCTAAACCTTGACATATTATTGTGACATTATTGGTCTATGAAATGTTATGTCGCTTTTATTCTGGTATTTTGTTTTGTTTCTTGAATGTTGTTTCACTTTTCATTCTCTTTGTACTTTGAAGTGGAAGATATTAATAAAATTTTATGGGGTGTGTTCTTACATTCTAGAAAACATGGTTTAAGCTTCATTTTGTGATTGCGATTCGAAGATCAGTTTTTTTTTTTAAGAAATTTTTTTTCGAGATAATTTGAGAACAAAGTCCACTGGTTGAGTGTCACATTATTATGTGAAATACGATTACTTTTTTATTTACAAAATTGAATTTTATTTACCAAAAAGAAAAGGACTATTTTATGCTCACATAATTCCGCTCTAATGTTGCCAGATTGAAAGTTAAAGGATGTTTCTTGGGCGGTGTCATAAGGGATGTTCAAAATACTCTTTTAATCATTTTTAAAGAAATTTTAAAACGAAAAAATTGATGTAAACTGGATGTTTGCTTTTATAATTAAGAATAAAGTATTTTAATATCACAAGAGCATCGAGTGATGAGTAACAGTGTCATTCAAAATGAGACACCTGTAGGACTGTCTTGGTTATTAAATCAGCGTAGTGTTTTATTTTTTATTTTATTTTTTTGGTAGCCATAGATGTTTTATTTTTAGTAGAGAGATATATGAAACAGTTAAAGATATCAGGAAGGTAGGATATTCTTTCTATCAAATATTTTTATTACCAATTTAATATAACTATATATTACCGATAGTATATTAAAAGTTATTTATTTTTTCACTTTATAAACTTAAGAGATTATCTGCTGAAAAGTGATGCACTTACAGTTGGCCTATTGCATATGTATCAACCATTGATTCAGGAAGTTCAAAGTCAATCAGAATTGTGGTCCAATAAATATGGTCCAATTATTAAAAGAAATAACAATTTAAAATATAATAAATTACAATCAAATTTAAATCCAAATAAAGTTACAAATATGATTACGATTTGTTTGATAATCAAAAAATGAGATCCAACTAAAAAACTGATAATAAATTAATAATAAAAATATTTAATAATAAGAATACTCTATCTCTACAAATATTTAAAGCAAAATAAGGTCGGGGATGGGGTCTCATCTCACCACCAGCGAGCGTGTTGCCACTCCTAACTTTTAAGAGCCTGTTTGGATGCGCTTTTTTTCAGTTAGAAGTTATTTTTTTTTTCCAAAAAAAGACATTTTTTTTAAGTGCATTTGAATGTTGCTTTTAAAAAAAGGCAAAAATCATAAAAAAAAGTCAAAACCTCATTTTCTCATAAGCTAAAAATTTTAGCTTTTCAAAAAAATAAAAGTCAAAAGTCAATTTTTTTTTTTAAATTAGTTTTAAAAAAAATTAAATAATCTTAACTTTTATAAAAAAAAACACTTTTAAAATAAACAGGGTATAAAAGTAATTTTTTAAGTAACTTTTTTTTTTGGTAGTCCAAAGAGGCTCTCATTAATGTTACACATCTTTGACAGAAAAAAATATATTTTTTTTAACATATAATATTTTCATTGTTTGGAGTTTTTGATACAGGTCATACCAATCCTCAAGGTAAAGTGTCTTGTACTCTTCTGACTATTACTCATTAACTTATAAAATCTCTTTGTCCCGTGACTGCGGTCTCAGCATACAAGTGGGGCGAAATTTTTATTGTACTAAGGTCGCACTATTCCTTGAGTGCCACCCACCCATTAAAATAGGAGAGAGGATGTGAATTGTATGGATAAAAAACTAAAAAAATAAAATAATTCAAATGTCAAAAAGTGAATGGAAGACTTACCTGCTTTGTTTTGTGAATAAATTTTTGGTATAGTAAAGATTTAGTGTATCCTACTAACAAAAATATTACATGTCAATTAATTTTAACTTTTTTCTGTCAAATTTTTTTCTCTCCTCTAATATATATTGCTCTAATTGATAAAATGCACTGAATCTATATTACCAAAAATTTATTCCTCCGAAAAAAGTGCTCCTTTACTTATTATTTCCCGCCATTACTTGGATGGACATATATGCATATCATCTACCTACTATTATGTCCTGTACCGAACATTATTCATAAACTTTAATTATAAAATCTCATATCACCGACTGCGCATTTTATGGTGGAGGTGGATCACATCAATAATAAACTATAGTAAGTTTCCGCAAATTTCAATAGAATCCAATTGATTATTTATTATTTATGTTAGGTCTCACACCTTATATAATAATAAATAAGTGAAGTCAAATTATCTAATGATTTGTTTAGTTTTTAAAAAGTTATTGCAGGACTTAATTTGTAATTAATTATGATGAAAAAAATACAATACAATTGTCATGAAATCATGAAGATCGACGATGCAAGATAAAATCTTAGATTTCATATAATGGTTGGATGAGATGAATCCTAATAATGCCTTGGATTAGAATATTTATAGTTTTGGAAATTAAGGAGAGAAGATTTAAATTTTTTTTTTAATCCAAATAGATTTTTAAGATTTGATTTTTGATTTAAAAAAGAAAAAAGTTAATTTAAGATTAATCTACTTTTTAAAAGATTTGATTTGATTTCATCTATTTTTGGAAAGTTAATTTGAAGATTTTGATTTTAATTTCAAAAAGATATTTTGGAAAGTTTTCTTAAAAATCATGATAATCTTTAGATTTTTCATTAGGATTTGATTTTGAGAAAAAGTTTATAAATACCATACTTGGTTCTTTTCTCCATAGTGGTAGTCTATGAAGCACCGACACTTCAAAAACCTTGATGTGTCGTGTCTGACACTTCGACACTCTCCGACACTCCAACACGCGTTATAGAAATTCAAAAAAAGGTTCAAATATTACGTTATGTTGAGTTTTTAGTTCTAACTATTAGATTTATTAGATTATGATTACCATTTTATTGAGTTTAATATAAATATTTGGGATATCTTATGTTTCTTTGCAAAATTGATTAATATTATAAGTTTAAATTCATTTTTTTGTTAAATTATTGAATATTAAATATAATATACACTAAATAAATCGAAAATATTATTTAATATCAAAATGTGTCCTAACGTGTCGAAATCTAACATTTTTTAAAATTAACGTGTCGGAGTGTCGTGTCGTATCATGTCACGTGTCCCGTGTCAGTATCGGTGCTACATAGGTGGTAGTGAGCTTTTAAGATAAAAATGTTTTAGTGACTTTCAAAAGAAAAATGTTTTTGAGAATTCAAGAGGAAAAGAACACATTAAGCATATTATGAGTATTTCTTCTTAATACGCATTCAAACTAATTCAGGAATCAAGATATGAGCAGATTCATTGGGTTCACAACTTAAGTTTTATTTGTACCTATTTGTTTATTACTTAGAAACATGTAAGGTAACCAATTTTAATTGGATTTTCTTCTTGACCTTGGAAAAGTTATGAGCCTCTAATTTATTATGTATTAAAGATTAAAATAAGCATGAAATGGATTTAAAAATAACCAAAAATGTGAGGATTGTAACTAAAGTGTTATTTTATTATTTTTTTTGTAAATAAAGAGGGGCTAAGCCCCAGAAACAGAAAGAAATTACAAATCAGAAACTAACAAGCTAGACATATTTCTAGCATCAGCAACTATAAGTTCCATCAACTAAGGAGGAGGATCTTTAAAAATCTTGAAATGGAGATTATTAGTCTGCCCGGCTTTAGCTAACCAATGAGCACATTTGTTGTTTTCTCTCTTGGTATGAACAAGATGAATAGTCCAATCTGCTTTTAACCATAATCTCAATCTGCTAGTGACTTGAGAGTCCCTAGGATCTTCATGCTGCTCCTTTAACATCTGGATGGCTTGGATAGAATCACATTCTAGCTCTATTCTTTTTAATCCTGTTCCCCAAAGCAGTTCCAAACCTTTCAGTAATCCCCATAATTCTGCATCAAGAGGATTGCATGAAACTAAGTTACAATAGAAGCTTCCCAAAAAGGATCCATTGTGATCTCTTGATATACCACCACAACTAGCTTTTTTCATGCCACTAGAAGAAGCTCCATCACAATTCAACTTAACCCAACCTTGCTTGGGGGCTGTCCAAACGCTATCGTTGGAATCACCACGGCGCTAATAAATTCGGGCTTGCAGAATCTGTTGGACAAACATCCAAATTGAAGCCTGCGATTGCTCATCATGACAGAAATGATCTTCATGGATCTCCAAATTTCTCCACTTCCACAAAAACCAACAAGTAGTAAAGAAAATATCCCTCCGGTCCTTCACTTTATTGGAGGACCACATGTTATCGATATTTAAAGTCAACCAATCCTGCAAATTCGAATTCATAAAGGAATTGGGTATCGAACCTGTAAACCAAGATTGCCAAATTTTCCTAGCATGTCTACAATCACGAAGAACATGAATAATAGTTTCCTCATGATTTGGACAACTGGGACAGACATTTGAACCTCCGCTCCACTTACTGGTTCTGCTGCGCACTGAAAGTTTAGCAAGCAAAGTCATCCACATAAACACTTTCACTCGTTCTGGTCCATTCCACGACCAAACTTTTTTCCATAAGCTAGTGTGAACATCTGCTGGGAAGTTCATAAGATTACAGTAAGCGACCTTAACCGAAGAAGTTGAGTGATGATTATTGATCCAAACTAATCTATCCTCCCCATTCCTTGGAATAAGCCTGAGATGATTTCTTACTGCATCAGCCAAATCTGACTCCATAAATTGATGAACAACTTCAAGACGGAAACCATCATCCACCATGTAATCTGCAATTGATTTCTGACTCTCCTCCCACGACACCTGATTGCTCGACAACTGCTGCAAATTTTCCTCCCATCCCAACCAGTTATCAGTCCAAAGCTTTACTTCAGAACCATCTGCTATTTCTCATCTAAGACCAGCAAGAAAATTACTCCAACATTTAGCAAGATCACGCCAAAGTTTAGAGTCATATGATTTTGCCTTTATACCTCTCCTTAAGTCTTGACCTCTACCATACTTGGCTACTAAAATCTTAACCCATAAATCATCTTTCTTAGTTAACATCTTCCACGTCAGTTTATGAATATAAGCCTCATTTTGTAGTCGAAGGTTAATTATTCCCAAACCACCTCTATCTTTGGGTTTATACATTTGATCTCAAGCTACTAAATGAGCCCGCTTTCTGCTATCCTGATCTCCCCAAATGAAAGCCCTTTGTATCTGCTCAATTTCATCACAAAACGTTACTGGTAAAAGACCATTCTGCATATGGAAAGAAGGGATTGCAGCAATGACCGATTTCACCAAAGTAACTCGACCAGCAAAAGAAAGGCAATGGCTTTTCCAACCATCCAGTTTTGAACGTGTCCTATCCTTGGTAGCTCCATAGTCTGCTTTAATATATCTCCCTTGTTTAACAATAGAGCCTAAATATCTGCCAATACTAGAAGTGCGCTTAAAGCCCATTCTGTTGACAATCCTTGCAGCAACTTGAGTATCAGTATTCGGGGAAAAATAAATCAAAGATTTATTTGCACTAACACTTTGCCCCGACATCTCACAAAAGAGATTAATACAATCCATAATCACCTTAGCTTGCTCCATATCTGCTTCCGCAAAGAGAATGATATCATCTGCAAATAAAAGGTGGGATACACTCGGCCCTCTTCTGCAGACTCTAATAGGCTTCCACGAACCCATAGTCACTTTTTCAGCGATCAAGTGGGAAAGCTTCTCAACACACAACACAAAAATATAAGGAGAGATTGGATCCCCTTGACGAATTCCTCTTTGAGGAACTATGCAATCTGAAGCCACACCATTTATCAAGACCCTCGAACGATTAGAAGTTATAGAAGCCATTATAACACCAATCATCCAATCAGGAAACTGAACTTCAATAAGCACTTTATAGATAAAACTCCAACTGAGTTTATCATAAGCTTTTTCAAGGTCCAGTTTGATTGCCATTGTACCTTTCTTTCCTTTTACTCTCCCCATAGAATGAACTAGCTCCTTTGCTACTATAATATTATCCTGAAGCTGACGATTTGGCACGAAGCTAGCTTGGTAAGGAGAAACTAAATTCTCCATTGTAAGCTTAAGCCTATCCACAATGATCTTGCTCATACCCTTATAAATGACATTACACAAAGAAATAGGCCTGAATTGAGAAACATACATTGGCTTAGGAACTTTGGGGATCAAAATGATCAGAGTACCGTTGACTTCCTCAATGCTGGAAGGTTTTTCTGCATAATACTTGATATCTCTCCAAATCTGTTCACCAATAAATTCCCAATTCTTTTTGTAGAATGCCGCGGTATAGCCATCCTCCCCTGGAGCTTTCGAATCTTTCATAGAAAAGAAAGCTCGTCTGACTTCATCTTTTGAAATTGGAGCACCTAAGTTAACAGCAGTCTCATCGTCCACCTTTGGCCAAAGAGTCTGGACCCAAGGAAGATCATGGTTTTCTTCAGAAAATAGTTTAGAGAAGTAAGCATTTATTACCCGTGCAATGTTGTGATCTTCTTTAATCAAGTTTCCAGCATCATCTTTCAACTCCAAGATCTTGCTCCTTCTACGTCTATCAATTGTTTTCGTATGATAGTACTTTGTATTCCTATCTCCTTGAGCTATCCAAGTAGCACGAGACTTTTCAAACCACAAAAGTTCCTCCTGTTCTAAAACTTGTTCAAGTTCACCCCTTATCTTGCCTTCAATCTTTTCCAAATGGCTTTTATTCTGCTCAGAAATTGCCCTCTGGATACCTTCAAGCCTACCAATCAACTTGTTCTTCTTATGATGGATATTACCAAACACATCTTTATTCCACTGCTTAATAAGAGGAGTGAAATCACGAAGACTATCAACTGTTCTTTGATCTTGACGCCAGTTTTCCTTGATGAAATTGTTAAAAAATTGATGATCCAACCAAAAAGAATGAAAACGGAAAGGGCGTTCCACCCCATCAACTTTGCTTGGCTCTAAGGTAATAAGGATAGGATTATGGTCACTGTTAATACGAGGAAGCACTCGAACCTGGCCTTTATGAAACATCAACCTCCATTCAGCATTGCTACAAGCTCGATCTAAACGTTTAAAGACTCTATCTAAATGAAGAAATATTGGTCCTCGCCATGTAAATTTAGAACCTATTCCTTCAAGATCAATCATCTTTATATCAGTTAGAAGAGAAGCAAATTTATTACATCTGCTAGTATCAACTGGAGCACCACCACGTTTCTCACTTGGAAAAGCAATTTCATTAAAATCACCTGCAATTAACCAAGGAACCGAGATATCTTCTGATAACTGAAGTAAATCATCCCAAAGTCTCTTCCGAATTTCTTCTCTAGGACTTGCATAGATAACAGTATAAAGAAAAGCTTGATGATCTGCCAATGTAACACGAACATGAATAAATTGATGGGTCTGTTTTAATGCTTGAACCTGACACCTATCATTATTCCATAGTAACCAAAGACCTCCCGTAAATCCATGAGCATCCTCCACTATTGAATTATTAAAACCCAGTTTTTTTACTATCGTTTTGCTTTTGAACCACTTACTCGAGGTTCAAGAATAGCTGCCACCTCAATCTTATGCCTTTGAACCATCATTTGAAACGTTGATTTGAAGCACTTTTTTGCCGCCCCGCGGCAATTCCATGTAACTAAAGACATTAATCAATGGTAATTTGGCAGGATTGTGGGTCCACTGCCATCCCATTGTCATTGCACTGAATTTCAGATTCTGAAATCATCTCCACCTCAATATTGAGCTTATGGTTTATTGGGATATGCTTTCCTTTATCTCTACTTGGATCAGGCGCTTTTGGTTGGGACAAGCCATGATCTAAGCCGTTAATATTTTGACCATCCTTATCCACCTCCATTTGATAACAATCTTTGTTATAATCAGCAATAGTACTCCTAGCCACCATGGAATCTCCACCGCTTTTACCTCCAATGTCCTTACTATTATGAATCGCAACTTGCCTCCCCAAGTTCGCTGTACTATTGTTTGAGGTACCTCTGTCAACTATCTTCCCATTTATTTGATTCTCTTTTTCATGACCTGTCGTAATCCCACTTAACGTAAATCGGTTGGGGTGTTCCTGTAATTCAACATTAGGACGGCTTCTAAGGTTTCTGTGTTTGGACCCTTGAGATGTACTAATATCAATATTAACAGGAGGGCCCACTATATTGACGTCATTTATAACAGCATACGGATTAGTCGCTGGGATATCATGAGTAATATCATCTTCATTAGAGCCCATTAAAGCAGCGTAACGGGAATTTGATTGATTATCAATCATAACCGGCTGATTTGATTGCGGTTGATTACTCCATTGATTACTCCCTTGATTATTCCCTTGATTACTCCCTTGATTATGCCTTGATTCCCTTCGAACCGGTTCCTGCTTCCTGTTGTCCGCCATTGGAGTTTGAATTCTTGATCGATGTTGACGTTGCACCACCATCCAAGGACCTAATCCATTTTTCTGAAACTCAGCCTCATCTTTTTTCCGTCTTGATTTTGCTGATTATCCTTTCCTTCAACTGGTATCTCAGGACAACAATCTTTACTATGTCCATAGCGCCCACAATTGAAACAAATAAGGCCTAAACCTTCATATTCTATCTGTTTAGTTGCTCCGTCCAACACATATTCACCCTTCAAAGGCTGAGCAAGATCCAGTTCCACGCAAATTCGAGCAAACTGTCCTCTTACATGCTCATTAGTTGTCCTATCGATCTTCAACATTTTACCTAGCCAGTTACCAATACGGCGGAAAAAGGCTTCATCATAATACTCCAGTGGGATACCCGGTAATCGCACCCAAGCTGCAATCTTCATCACACTTGCAGCATTTGGTCTAAAAGCTAGCTCCCAACATCGGAGTGATAAATAATGGCCTAAAATAATCCAAGGACCACCATTTAGAGCAAAAAGAAGATCATCTTTGTTGCTAAATTGCACCACATAGAATCCATTACCTACATTTGTAACGTTAATCTTTCCAGCTCTAGCCCATAGTATTTCAATCTTTTTTTTCATGAAAGCCACTCCTGTATTCCTTCCAAGTAGTTTTACAATGAGAGCTTTTTCCCAAACCTTCAGCATTTTTGTTCTTCCTTTTCTAGTACAACCAAAATGAGTTCTACCATCTTCCTCTGTCCACATTTTAATCCCACCATAATTCACATCATCTTCCTCTGCAGGTGCACTTTGATCAACATTTTCTTCCAAATTCCAATCCATTCCTTCCTAGTCATCTGTTTCACCATTGTGTTGCATGAGCATCTCTCGCCAAGTCATCTTTTTATTACCGTCATTAACCATCCAAGATTCATGTCTAGGAATCCTAGACTGTGATTCAGTAAACACCCTATCTCCATCTTTATTTCTCTTATTACTCCTACGTAGTAGATCTTCTTCTTCTTTTGAAGTTTGGCCTTCAGTAGCTATATTTTCCTCCATGAAAAGGAAAACCCTAGCATAGCGTTTTTTTTTAGAAAAGGAAAAAAGTCAATAAAAATATACTATCTTATATTATAAACTTGATTTTATTAGTGGCCGATAGGATCACTGTTATATTATATTTAATTATACAATACTAAATGCCATAATTAATTGTATTTATTATGGTGACACTAAGGCAATATTTTATTAAAGGATTCACTTTTTCTGCAGTCTGCATATAAGTTATTTGCAGTATGCCCAATATGACGTAGTTTTGGGGCGAAAATCATGGTGTTTTTGTAATTTTAATTTATTTCGTGATTATTATTGTCTTTATAATTATAATTTTTTAATCTTTCAATACCAAAATGACGTTGTTTTGAGAGTAAATGAATGCAGATAATTTATATGCAGTAACTGCAGAAATATTTTTCTGTTTATTAAAAATTTAAATTCAAGTTTAATATAATATTAATATTTTTATCAGTGGTATCATAAAAATATTCTAACATTATTCATAAATAAGACTTATATGGAACAACTTTTATATCGTAACTAAAATATAAAATATGAATTGGAAAAGTATTTATCCAGTCACCGGAGATAAAATTATCTCCAATGAGCTTAAAATAATGTTGTTTTGGTGTTATAAGATTAAAAAATGTAATGATAAAGACTAATACAATCCTGCAATATATTAGAATTACAAAAATATCTTGATTTTCGTTCCAAAATGATGTCATTATTAACTCACAGAAGATAACTTATCTTCATTTACTACTCAAGAAATCTTTTACCCATATATAAAACAAAATGAAAATTTAAATAGCAAACCTATGCAGACATGTATAATTTGGACAAGAAAATTCCTCGGACCACGTAACATATATCTTATTTAAATGTTTATAACATTACATTTATAATTTTTAATTACATTAAAATTGAATTTTAAATAATATAGAATACCATGATATCATTAATATATTCAATTTTATTATATTAATATACTTAATTTTAATAATATTCGATTTTTAAAATATCTTCACTAGTACTATTTTGTTTTAGGGAAAAAAGTATCTCACGTTATTTTAGATAATTTTGTCTAATGTTCACTGAAATGATATCGTTTTGGGGTAAAAAATTAAAAAAATTAGAATGATAAAGATTATTATAACCCTAATATAAATTAAAATTACAAATACACCATGATTTTCACTCTAAAATTACGTCGTTTCGGTGAACATTAGACCAAGTTGTCTAAATAATTTTAAAAAAAGGAACCCTTTGTTTCATAACGAAATTCTACTGTAATTATCAATATTTTAGATAGGAAAAAACATTGGCTTTTGACCCTTTTACCTTTTATTAATTAAATAATGATCATTTTGCCCCTTACCCAAAAATATCCATCAACCTGCCCCTTTTAAATCAATTAACTAAGGGGGGGTGTATTGGATTAAGATTTTAAAAGACTTTTTTGAGCTAAAAAATCTTAAAGATTTTAAAAGACTATTTAGAATTGGAGAGACTTTAAAGACTTTTTTAAAAGACTTTTTTTACAATCAAGATTTCGTAAGATTGAATTTGAAAGGATTTTAATAGAATTTATAAGATTTGAAAGGACAATATGGATTTATAAGATTTTAAAAAATTATATAAATTTTTAACAAACATTCAAAATTACAAGAGTCAATAAAAAAGGGAAAGGTTATACTTACAACCTATTTTTGTTTACAATATTTTACAACCATATCTTAATCGTTGATTTCCGTCAATCAACGGTTATCATTCATTGCAAATTAAATATTAATTAGTGAGTTTGATTTACGAAAATAATAATCGTTGATTGACGGAAATCAACGCTTAAGATATCGCTGTAAAATGTTGTAAACAAAAATAGGTTGTAAGTATAATCTTCCCCATACAAAATAAAAAAGAAATGCAATGAAATTAATAAAAAAAAGTAAAACCTAATATAATTTTATCAATCAGTAAAACATAATATAATTTTTAACAAACATTCAAAATTACTAAACAACAGCTTTTCACATATCTAATGGGTTGAAAATTATCTTCTTCATTTGGTATCAAAGCTATGCATATATGATTATAAGATCCAATTTTTTTAATTATAAAAATAATTCTAAATTTGCGTATAGAACCTAAAGTTCATGATAAAATATGGTTTGAAATTTTTTGCAATTGATCTTGAAAACCTTGGGATTTTTGTTTTACGTGTTGAGAGTTTTCTAACCATATATCATATGCATATTTTCATTGAATATTCTAAGAAAATTTTGAATTTAAAATTTTGGGTTTAATTACATAAAAGTTTAGAAAATTTCTCAAATTTTTTTCAATCGATACATTGAAACCTTAAATTGCTTTCGGACTTTTGAGAAATAAGCTTTTAGTTATCTATTGACAAAAAAAAAAATTGAAACCGTTTCCTATAGTGAAAGAATTTCATTCATAAATGTATTGTTATGAAATATAGGATTCATATTATGAAAGTTTCAATGTTGATATTGTTTCATTGATGTAAAACGAAAATTGGTTGTTATTTTTTCACTGTTTTATGTTGTTTTTAATACAAAAATCACGCATTTTTGTGCCAAGAAAACCGCGACCTATAACTTTATAAACTTCCAAAATTTCTCAAAAATATGTTATTTTTGAGATAGATTATATTAAAATCTCGTTGGTCTGTTGTTTCTGGGTTGTTTTGTGATGAAAATTGCTCAAAAACATGCTTTTTTTTAGTTTTGACGAAGCTCCCATGGCGGAACCCAATTTCGAGCAGTCAACCTGCCAAATGAAGAAGAAAACACTGCAATAGAAGAATCTCAAGAAATCCTAGAGGTTAGGGTGAGATTGTGGGAGAGGCATCCTATTTATATTTTTCTCTAAAAAGTCTCACGAAATCCACACCAATAGAAAATCCATTAAAATCGTCGAATTTTTGAATACCACGAGATTGTGATTCCATTGTTTAAAATCCTGATTGAATACCAACGGATTTGGACGGATTCTAAAATAATCCTTTAAAATTCTAATCGAATATCACGTGACTTTTTCTTAATCCATTAAAATCCTAATCGAATACTAACGGATTTTTTTGTCCAAAAATAATCCTTAAAATTCTTTGAAATCTCAATCCAATACACCCCTAAGTATTTTAATCGGTTACGGTGTGCATGACAACCATTCTGTTTCTTGGCACTAACTCTGAAAAGAAATAATTCTTTTCTATTTCTGTGCCATGGAACAGTTTTTGAGAAAAAAAATGTGCTTGATAACATGTTCTATTTTTCTTCCGAGAATGAGAATTGCATTTGATAACATAATAAATAATATAATAAAATATAATTCCTGCTAAGCATAAATTTTTTCATATTACACTTTCTTTTCCATATGGTGTGGTGGTGGCAGCGGCAGTGGTGGTGGTAATAGTGGTGGCGGGGGCGACAACGGTAGTGGTGGTGGCGGCGGCGGTGGTAATAACAAGGTGGTGGTGGAGACAGCAGTGGCTGCTACGATGGTGGGGGTAGTTGGTGGCGGTGGTAATGGTGGCGATGGTGGTAGTGGTAATGGTGGTGGTGGTGATGGCAATGACTGCGACGATGATGGTGGTTGTTAATGGCGGTTGTTGGTGGCGTGGCGATGGCATGGTGGTAGTGGTGACGGCAGTAGCTGCGACGATGATGGTGTCGACGACGACAGTGGTGGTAATGACATGGTGGTGCTGGAGACAGCAATGACTGCGACGACGATGGTGGTAGTTGGTGGCGGTGGTAATGGTGGTGGTCGTGACGGCAGTGGCTGCGATGATGGTGGTGGTATGGTGGTTGTAACGACAGTGCCTGTGGTGATGGTGGTGGCAGCGGTATGGTGGTGGTGGTAGTGGTGGTTGTGGTGATATGGTGGTGGTGATGTGGCGATGGGTGGAGGTGGTGGTGGTGACGACAGTAGCTGTGGTGATGGCGGTGACAGTGGCAGTGGTGGTAATGACATGGTGGTGGTGGCGGTGGCTGCGACGACGATGGTGGTAGTTGGTGGCGGTGGCGGTGGTGGTGACGGCAGTGGCTACGACGATGGTGGTGGCGGCGGTGGCATGGTGGTGATGGAAACGACAGTAGCTGCAGCAATAGTGGCGGTGGCGGTGGCAGTAATTGTGGCAATGGTGGTGGTGGTGACGACAGTGGCAATGGTAATGGTGGTGACGGTGGTGACGGTGGTGACGATGGTGGTAGTTGGTGGCGATGGTGGTAGTTGGTGGCGATGGTGGTGGTAGTTGGTGGCGGTGGCATGGTGGTGATAGTGACGACAATGGCTGCAGCAATAGTGGCGGCGGTTGTGGTGGTAGTGGTGGCATAGTAGTGGTTGTGGTGATATGGTGGTGGTGATGTGGCGATGGGTGGAGGTGGTGGTGATGGTGGCGGTCGAATCGTGGTGGTGACAACGACATTGGTGGTACGACGACAACAGCGACAATGGTAGTGATGGTCGTGTCGAGATAATGGTGGTGGTGGAGAGTAATTGAGATAGACAAGTGTTTATCATTTTGTGCTAGGGAACAAAAAAGCAGAAATTTTTTGATTCTTTTTTTCTGTTCCCCAGCACAAAAATTAAATCGGTTCATTCCGGGAACAAAAAAATAAACCGATTTTACCAAACAAGTTTCCTATCCATTTTTGTTCCCGGGAGAAGAAATTAAAAAAGAAATGATTCTGGGAAGGTTGTCATGCACACCCTTAAACGATCAAAAAAATGCATAAAAGGTTGACCCGTGATTTAATAGATTAAATCTCCTTCTTAATCGATTAAATCATGCCAGAATCAAATTTAAAATCCCCGTTATTTAATCGATTAAAATCATAATTTAATCGATTAAATCTCGGCTTATGGGTTTTTTTTAAAAAAAAAACCCATTTGGTAGAGAGGGTTATATTGCAACCCCAATCGATTAACCCTCCTAAGAAAAGCCCCAACTCGAGATTTTGCCCACAAATCTTCGTCCAATTGTGTGGATTCAGATGACAAGGTCTTCTACTAGTTTCTTCATCCTCCACGGTAAGTTTGTTTCAATTTGCATTATTTTTTTATTGTTATTTTTCGGATTTAAGAAGTGTAGACCGAATGAGTAGGGCTTTCGTTCAATTGACATGATTTCTGATGTTATTCTACATCAAGTCAATCTTGATCTATTATATCTAGCAAAATAGAACAGACTCAACCTTTTAAAAAGTCTTTTTGAAAAATAGGTCATAAGCTTTCTTTTAAAAAGTCCTGACCTATAAATTATTTATTTTAAATAAAATTAATAAAATGATTATTTTAATGATTTTGAATAATAAAATAATATTTTTTAATTATTGAATGCCTAATAGGCTTAAAGAGGCTAATATGCCTAGGTCAAGCCTTTTATTTTATAAATATAGTTATGGTCAGATTTATAATTTGGACTTACACAAGGCTAACAGACTATGTAAGGCCTAAAATCTTTTACACAGTCTTGAAGTATTAAGTCAAACAAATATCATCGTGTCATGCGAAAAATCTAATATGCTACGAGAGTAAATACAACGCATCAATGAGAGTGTGCCACATCAACTTGTATTGTACTGGAAAGAGAACTGAAAAAAATAACTTTTGTAATTTATACTATGTACTATGCAAAATATATAGTATAAAATTGTCTATCGCACTGAACTTCAGTGCATCCGATGTATTAAAAATGGTCTCCTCATCATGATTCTTATCGAGATCAAAGAAATAAAAAATGCTTTGCAGACTCTTTCTCATAGTGTGATTTCAATAAGAAGGGAAAAAACAAAAAACAAAAAACTTCAACAAGAAGTTAAAGCCATATTCTCTTCTTCAGACCCCTTTTCTTGCTATCAAAGAATAAGAAGGAAATCAAAGATAGATGCTTCTTTTTCCTCCTAACAAATCACAAACATGCATTAATAAAAATTGGTTCACGTATGTACTTTCTGAAATATTCTATCATCTCTTCACGCCCGTAGTGCTTGTTTCTAACTTTACGAATAATTTTAATTGGATTAGCCGGATAATTCAACATTTAATAATGTTTGTAAATAAAAAGAAAATACATTTTTGTCATTTTTTTAAACAATTTTGTTATCCTTTTTAGGTACCAGTTCTATCGTCACATTGTAGCTCTAGGAGACTAGGAGCCCCCGAGGAAAAATCCTGGCTCCGTTCCTGTCTCCTCCATATAGCCCTCCTCTATTTATAATAAAATACACTAGCACTTCGTGTATAATAAGAGATGTGTAATTATAGTTCAATATTTGTGATGGTATTATATATCGTCGCAAAAAATAATTGATATCCATTGCAAACTCCATCGCAAATTATATTATGATATTTTGTCACAAATTCCATTTCCAATTGCGATGGAATAATTTTTACATCTGTCGCAAATCCTGCTCTCCAAGTTTGTGATTGTTGGGTTTTACTCTTTCACTAAAACCCAATAAGACCTAGTGTGTAAGAAGAGCACAAGAAATCTAGAGTTCATTTAGATTAAGGCTAAGATTTTATTAACTTCTTATAGTCATTAACTTCTTAGGTCTTCACTTGGTGATTGCATAGGCTGAGATAAGGTTATCTTCATAGTGAGAGAGTGCCCACACACCAGCCCTATTCTCCTTAAGAAAGTGCTCATAGTAAATTTTCTTACACCTATATTACGAATCTCATTTTTTTTTATTTTTTTAATGGGAAATACTGCTCTCCTTTCATAGGAGATAACTATATTATAGAGAAAAAATAGATGAGTCCCACCATTACAAGAAGAAAAAAAAAAGGGAGTGAAAATTGAAATGAGATAGCATGAGAGAATTTTTTTATTTTTTTTATTTTTTGGGTACATCTAAGGGGCGTGGCCCCAGCAAAAGAAAATTAACAAGCAAAGAAAGAAGCCGTTGGACCACTATTGACAGCAGTAGAGGCTATTCCAGGGTCCCAAATATCAGTTCCAATCAGGGAGGTCAGCTCCTGTTGGGGAGAGTGGAAGACATTAAGACCAACATCCCTGTTAAACGCATCCTTAGCTAACCAGTCTGCACATTTATTAATAGATCTAGGAATGTTCTCACAAGAAACCTTCCAGTCTATATCCAAGCAAGCTCGAACCTTGGCAACCAAAGGAAGCCTTCGAGCATCATTACCAAGAGAGGTAAGAAGGCTAATAGCTTGAGAGGAGTCACTTTCTAAAACAATGCTTTTACAACCCAACTTCCAAGCAAAAATTAAGCCATGAAAGATAGCCCACAATTCAGCCTGCAAGGGTTAACAAAATCCCAGGAAAACAGAGAAGCCACTAATCCAGGAACCAGAAGAATCTCGAAGGATGCCACCACAAGCAGCCTTATCACCTGAGACATCACCATTAACATTCAACTTTACAGCATTATCATCAGGCCGAGACCAGGAAGGTTCAGCTATATCCAGGAACCAGGAGAAGTTATCTCTTCTAAGATGAGAGCAATAAAACCCTTTTTTTTAATACAAAAGAATCTCATTTTTAGATTAATAGTCCAAGAGGAAAATGTCATAACTATTTTCTATTCCGTCATTGATAATGACCATTAATTAATCGACGAAAGCATTAGAAACAGACAATCATGCACCGACTTCCATAACGATCAGTAGACTTTGATTTCCAGGCAGGTGGGCGTTCCTTTCAACTAGGGGTGTTCAAAATGTCCAAAAAAAATCAAACCAATCCATAACCAAACTGCTCCATATTTTAAAAATCGGTTATTTTTAAAAACGGTTTCATATAAAACTACATTTTATTTTATAAACCGGTTATTTACCAAACCATAAAAATTATTGGTTATCCATGGTTATCCATAACCAAACTGCTTTATAATTAAAGAACAAATAAGTATTATCTTTTATCATGCCTATTATATTAGTCAATTAACTTAAACTTCCAAACAATAAACTAGCAAAAAAAGTTAAACGGCTCAAATAGAAAACATTTATTTTAAAAAAAATTACACATAAATCGAAAGGTCGCATCCTAAGAAATCACTTATTATATAACGTAACAACTTTTTTCCCAAAAAAAAAAAACCATATACAGACCTCCGGGTAAACTCACAACTTGACAAGGCAAAGGCTTTGAAATGGAAAAGATGAAGTTAAAAAATCATAAACGAAAAGGGCAACGAAATTAATCAATTGACTTAACATCACCGATATGTTTAAGATGATGAATCAGCATCGTTAAAAAGACAACTCACAACAGATTTATTTATTTGTTTTTTAATTATGGAGCAATTTGGTTATGGATAACCAATTATTTTTATGGTTTGGTAAATAACCAGTTTATAAAATAAAATATAATTTCATATGAAATCGATTTTTAAAAATAATCAATTTTTAAAATATGGAGCAGGTTAAAGAATGAACAACAATTTTTCAGAGATGAGAAAAAGAGCTCTGTTTTCACGCGAAAATTGCAGAGAGAAAGAATGTTTGCGAAATCGGAAGTTTGTGTAAAAATGAATTTCAATTGATTCTTCTATCTTTTTATTATTATATAGTATATAGCTTTTAAAGAAGGGAAAAAGTTCACCAATGCCCCTGTGGTTTGCTTCAGAATCATTTATGTCCCTGTGGTTTTTTTCCTATCACATATGCCTCTGTGCTTTGTAAAAAATAAGAAACCACATGGGTATATGTGATAAAAAAATATACCCTTTTACAAACCACAGGGGCATATGTGATAAGAAAAAATCATAGAGGCATAAGTGATTCTGAAATAAACCACAGGAGCATTGGTGAACTTTTTCCTTTAAAGAAAGCTGAACCACTATGTACTGTGTGTTGGAAAAAACAATCAGTAAATTCATATATTATATATTTAAAACAAAAGTTCACATATATATATATATATATAAATAAATATATATATATATATATATATATATATATATATATATATATAAAAGTCAATCAACGTAACCAATGTGACAACGCTGTAGATTTAGTTTTATTTCTTTATATTTATATTTTTTTATATATATAGGGAAAAATATTTCTGCAGTTAATGCAGATAAGTTATCTGCATTTGTTTCCAAAACGACGTCGTTTTGGTATTGAAATCTTAAAAAATTATAAATATAAAGACTATTATAACCCTGAAATAAATTAAAATTACAAGAATATCATGATTTCCGCCCCAAAATGATGTCGTATTGGGCTTACTGCAGATAACTTATCTGCAGTAACTGCAGAAAAAGCGAACTCATATATATATATATATATATATATATATATATATATATATATATTACTTTTAATGGATTGGTTTAATCTTTTTGGACATTTTGAACACCCCTACCCATACTTTCCTCCATCAGTTCAAATGAAACTCTAAGTAACATAAATCTTGCGAGAACGAAGAGCAATTTTTTTATAATTTTAAATTAGTTCAACTGTTCTTCTATCAATCACTCTCAAAACAACGTGAAATAATTTCTATAAGAATCATTTTGTACTGAGAGTTCCGAAACAATGAATATTCTTGCAAGAAATAGTTGGTCAATTACCTATAATCGGGAGAAACAAACGACTACTTATAAAAATAACACAATTAATCAAAAACCGATTTTGAATTTGTTAAAAAATCGGTTTTGAAATTGATAACCGGTGTATGGTTCATAACCGGTTTTGATTTAAAATCGATTTTGAATTAAAATCAATTTAAAACCGATTTTAAATCAAAACCGGTTTTTAATTTTCTAAACCGGTTTAGAAAATTAAAATCTGATTTTTTTAAAAAAAAACCAGTTTGGTTTGAAAACTAAACCATTTAAAATCGGTTACCAACCGCTCCACGCACACCCTAGACATATGGAGCAAGACTCAAATCCGAATAGCCGCATGAACATCTGCTCGGGTTCTGCATTTAGTTCGTTGATTGCTGTTGGTTGTATGGTGGGCAGGAATTACAATTTAATGATTTTGACAAAGTACTGCCACAGTACAATACATGGAGGTTGTCGGATCTCCGAATCGATTGAAGAGCTTGCGAAATGATGACAGATTTTTTAGGCCATGAACCGAAATCTGCAATGTGGGTAGGGGTGTGTATGAAGCGGTTCGGTTCGGTTATTGTAAAAAACCGAACCAAACCAGTTTTGAACAGTTTGGATTTTAAACCGAACCACTTTTTTTTATAAAAAAAACGGTTTTTAATTTGTCTAAACCGGTTTAAAACCGGTTTGTGGTTCATCACCGATTTTGATTTAAAACCGGTTTTAAACCGATTTTAATTCAAAACCTGTTATGAACCATAAACCGATTATCAAGTTCAAAACAAATTTTATAACAACTTCAAAACTGGTTTTTGTTGAGTTGTGCTATTTTTTTTTTGAAATAAAATAAAAAATATCTTTACTATTTATTTTTTGTTAAAAATATCTAGGCTATTTTGATTAAACATGAGAAAGCCCACTATATTTGAGAGAAAAGGTCAATAAATCATACAACTTGTGTAGGAGAAGCTTTTTGAGATCTTATTGAACACCTCAAGAATTTTTAAGGAGAGGAGATTTTGGATTATGGCTTGGAACATGCACATCTGTTAGAAATCTATCATTTTGGTTTTGGTTTTCCTCTTTGGTAATGTCTCCTTTTCAACCTGTTCGTATAAAATTTGGGGTGTTGGGAAAATGTTTTTTCTCTCCTATTAACCACAAAAAGAATTTGGCTATTTTTCAAAAGTAGAATGACCTGTAGAGGAAGAAGATATACAACCACTATTGCAAGAGCATCTATGAAAAACTTCTAGTCCTAGTAGACATGATAAAGCCATTGGATTGGCTTGTTAACTGTTATTAGTCTAAACTATGTTAAATTATGTCATATTTTCTTCCTTAATTCAGTAGGTAAAGTTGTGTTATAACTTTGAATTCAATAAGTAAATATTATGACTAACTAGCATTGTAACTTTAAAGTTAACTTGAAAGACTGTGATTTATGTTAAATTCATCAAAATATTAAAGATAGGGTTAACAAGTAAAAGTAAAAAATGATTAAAAAAAATGGATATGGTTTGGTTATTTTGGATATCCAAACGGTTATGAAAATGGATAACCAAACCTAAACCAAAGTTAAAAAACTGGATTGGTTTTTTAAACCATTTTATAAAAATCGGTTTTTGAAACTGGTTTGGTTCGGATTATGAATTGGTTTGGATCATTTGGTTTTTTTGAACACCCCTAAATGTGGGTCTTCACGATATCCAAGGAATATAACATTGATGGGTGTTTCACATGTTGCTTAAGTTGGTGGTTATGAACTCCCCACAGACGGCGTCAAATGTTCGAAAAATAAACATTAATGATTTAGCAGGATAGCTAGTATTTATATCTATGGAACTTATGGTAAAGATGACAGACAATGAGAAGTCCTGCACCTTAGGCCAAAGTCCGATGGTATGAACAAGAGATGTGTGTGTGAGTCACCTACGCACCTTAGGCCAAAGTCCGATGGTATAAACAAAGGTTGTGTGAGAGTCACCTGTGGTGGATAGGATGTGAGTGTAGGTTATCTGATGAGTCCTTCCTTTGTTATCTATAAGGGGTTATATATAGATGAAATGCACTAAGAGATTATGCCTCTAGGGAGTAATTTGCAGGTGGAGAGAGTGGTGGAATGAGATGCTCCATGTAGTGGGGACAAGGAGTGGAAACCACCTAAGTGGTCCATAATAAAGTTCCTTCACAAACTTCACTGGACAATAACACAATAAATTTTTCAGGGTTAATTTGGTCTCATTTTCCGCGGTCAATCTTCCATTTCTCCGGGAAAGGAACAATTCCAACAAATCTGTAGTATTTTTTGCTTGCTATTTGCATCCACTTTTACACAGGATATGAAAATCCAGGAAAACAAGTTTCTCGGGAGAATTGTAATTTTTTGGCTACCAAAGGTTGGATTCCAATTTAGCCAACCTCACTTTCCCAAACTTTTACAAATATTCCTCCTACCAAACATTTTTCTGGGTTCTGTCTTCAAAATGTCTTATGTCTTATTATTCGTAAAATGTCAAGGTGCTGCATATTTTTGCCTTTGGGAAAATGTCAAGGTGCTGCATACTTCTTATTCGTCAAATGTCTTATTATTTTAAGGGTTTTATAATTCTCATTTAACATGAGAATTTGAATTTTTCTACACACCCTTCGATTTCCGTGCCAACGTAAGTCTTACATATAATTTTTTGTAACATATGGGTCCCACATGCTTTTTGTCTCTACAACATGAGAATTCAATTCTCATGTTGCATGAGAAATATAAAACCCTTATTTTAAATGAAATAAAAAAAAAAGGCCCCTCTGTGAAATTGATAGTATTTTTCAACTTTTATACTACTACTTGTGTATAACTTAAAACAATTGTACAGTGATTTTTCTTTCAAAATTTATAGGGAAAACTTCAAAAACCATCTATAAGTTTTTTCAATTATCACTTATCCTCATCACAAATTTTTTTGAATCATTTACACCTTTATTTAAATTTTTTTTATCATTTATCCCCCTGATTTAAAGTTTCTTTATCATTTACTCCTCTCACTTAGGAGATAAATGATAAAAAAAATTTAAGTCAAAAGATAAATTATTCAAAATTTTGGAGAGGAGATAAATAATTATGAGAAAAATTATAAGGGAGTTTTTTGAAATTTTTCCAAATTTCAATTACTGAGGACTTGTTTGGATGAGCTTTTTTTTCTTCAAAAGCTGCTTCTTTTTTAAGAAAAAAAACACTTCTCGTTTTTAGTTTATTTGAATGTCTGCTTTTAAAAAAAGGAGAAGTCACAAAAAAAGTCAAAAACTTACTTTTTTCAGAAGCTAAAAATTTTAACTTCTAAAAAAAGTAAAAGTCAAAAGTCAAATATTTTTTTTAAAAATTAAATATTTTTATAAAAATATAAATAGCTTAACTTTTGTAAAAATTATTTAAAATAAAGAAGTGATAAAAGTTTTTTTTTTTTTTTTTTTTTTAAGGTGAAATAAACGACCTCTAAACACAGTTGGCGTCAATTCCAATTGAATCACATTTTTTATATTCCATGCATGCCACGTATCTTTGGTGAGTCCCCACCTGCACCGCAACCATCCTGAATAATTTTCCCCAATTACCACCATCACACTCTCAGCGTCTCCGTCTTCGTCGTCCCAATCCTAATTCATCACTCCCAGAAATCCCTAACCCCTAAATGGACATAATTCCCTGAAAATCCACTCCCAATTTCAAATCCATGTCTCCGTTTCCTCTTCTCGTGCTCTGGTTTCTAGGTTTATCGTTGTCTGGCCACGCTCTCAAGGTTCCCTTCAGAGTCAACGATGTGCTCCCCGTTCTGCCGCACGGGATATCGTGGCCGGTTCTCAACAATTTCCACAGCGCCGTCGATTTGCTCCCTTCTTTTGTTGGGTCGGTGAGTCCCAGCAATGGCTCTATTCAGTGGAAAGGTGCTTGCTTTTATGATAATGAAGCCAAGCTTGAGTTCACCGCCGGTGACAGCGAAGGTTCGGGTTTGGGTGGTGCCGTTCTCTATCTCAAGGTTTGATTTAGTTGTTTATTATTTTTAATTTGCTTTGATCATACTGTGTCTTAGTCACAATTGATGAATTGAACTGTGTTTTCATCATCACGTGTTTTGTTTGTGTATCTATAAATAGAAAGTATGCTATTCTGGAAAAACAGTATTTTGTGTTCTTATTTCGTGGCCTACTGCTCACTGACAGTATGATCATCTATTTTGGATAGTAGTTGAGAATATATAAATTGAACCATTATTACTTTGTGTTTTTGATGAGTGCCTATTAGTCTAACCCTTTGTACCTGCTTGCCTTTTGTGTAACTGTAAATTTGGTGCAAACATATGTTTTTTTCTCTCTTACTCTGAGTCTAGTTGATACTTGATAGTACCAGGTATTGGATGCAGCTGTAGGTTGGATTGGTTAATTATAAATTTTTAAGTATATGTTTTCTTTTTTGTCTCACACCCCATTTGTAATATGGGTTGTTAATTTCATATTTTTTGCTATGCTGAAAAGATAGCTTTTGGCCTTTTACAGACAGCGGATGCACACAGCTGGACCTGCATGGATCTTTATGTTTTTGCAACTCCGTACAGGATTACATGGGACTACTACTTCTCTGCTCGAGAACACACCTTGAAGTTTGATTCGTGGGAAGAGCCTGCAGAGTTGGAATATGTATTTGTTTTTAGTTTTCTGTTCTGTTTTAATCTTTTTTATTGTTGAATCCTAACTTCTGAAAGATACTATTCTTACTAAATTATACAGGTAAAGCAGCATGGGGTTTCTGTGTTTCTCATGCCATCGGGGATGCTAGGAACGTTGCTTTCTTTAATCGATGTTTTGCCTCTATTCGCTAATACTGGATGGGGTCAGAATGCCAATTTAGAGTTCCTAAAGAAACACATGGGAGCTACATTTGAGAAACGCAGTCAGCCTTGGCATGCAACTATTGACCCTGCAGATGTTCATTCTGGAGATTTTTTAGCTGTATCAAAGATCCGTGGTAGATGGGGAGGTTTTGAGACACTAGAAAAGTGGGTATCTGGTGCATTTGCTGGTCATACAGCAGTTTGCTTGAAGGATGAAATGGGCAATTTATGGGTTGGGGAATCTGGGCATGAGAATGAAAAGGTATAGAATGTGGAAGATTTTACTGTGTCTGTGTGCAACACAACACACACACACATCTATACATGTTATAGAGTTCCTATCAAGTTTTGGTTTTCTTTCTGAAAATGTTCATAACTTCATATCATCATCATTTAGTGCCTAGTAACTGTGAATTTTGTAATTGATCCATAGTTGCTGAGTGTAGTGACTGACTTCCATCCTCTTTTTATTGATTATATTAACATAAAACATTGATGGTCGGTCTTTGTGCAGGGTGAAGAAATAATAGTGGTAATTCCATGGCATGAATGGTGGGAATTGGCTCTTAAAGATAGTTCCAACCCACAGATAGCCTTGCTTCCTCTGCATCCTGAGTTGCGTGCAAAATTCAACAACACTGCAGCATGGGAGTATGCTCGGAGCATGTCTGGCAAGCCATATGGTTATCACAATATGATATTCAGTTGGATCGACACAGTAACTGACAACTATCCTCCACCTCTTGATGCTCACTTGGTATTAATCTTTTCCTTATTTTTGCAAGAGTAACATTAGTATGCAATTGAATTAGCATTTGTATGCTGTATTACCAGGAAGCTACTGTATTATTTTACTAAGGGAGTTAGTGCCAACTGATTGCTTAGAAGCAAATTTGAATCTTGACTGGCTTTCTATTTTAGGGAAGAATAGTTAGTATAAAGGCCTTTCAGAAAGAAACTTATTATTAAGAGACAGAGAATGGAAATATGGCAATGAGATGTAAGGAATATTTGGACTTCAAGGATTTAGGTTATGTTATTCTTGCTGCTTCGGTGGTGATATATATTTTTCTCTCTTTGTTTTACAAGAAAAAAAAGATTGTTTGTTCTTGCATACCTTTCTGCAATGCTGAACTTACAGTGCTTTTGAAGCAACTAATCTCCACCCCTCATTTGCCCCTCTGGGTCTGATACAAATGAAACATCTACTTCATAATTTTTTCTTATTAATATTGTAGGTTCTAGTTCAAAGAGCAATGGAAGTCTGTTTCTGAGTGACATGTTCTGTGCAGGTAATTTCTGTCATGTCTATGTGGACAAGAATGCAGCCAGCTTATGCTGCAAACATGTGGAATGAAGCGCTAAATAAGCGGTTAGGGACTGAGGTATGTATATCTTGATGCTGGTTTACAATATAAAGATGTTTTTTATGTATATATTGTCCTTTGATTTCTTTACTTTTATGTGGAACAATTCTCATTCAAAACAAGAAGTGGACGTTCCCTGTACTTTGAGTTTTAGGTTGCCATTGACTTAAAAAGTGTTTCTGGTGCTATTATGTATTTTTTTTACATTGATGACAAGACAAATTACAAAAGATTCAAGATGTAAATTTTACATGGCTTTTAGTTTTAATTCAGGATTTCCCTTTTATATTGCATGCAAAATTGATCTATGAGGAATCCTTTATGAAAAGCTTGACCTTGTTTCAATATAGAAGTGGTTTTCTCAAATGTGAATTTTTTTCAAAAGTCCATTGGTTAGGCTTAAATTTACGTGTTGTACATCAATGATGTATGCGGGGTGTTCTAGCTTTTATATAAATTTCTTAAATGCTTCTATATTGCTCTTACTGAGCATCAACTGTTTAAATAGTTCTTCATCACAAATTTCATTGAATATATCACGTTTTTAATTATAAATTATAATTATCAGGATTGCTGGAACCCGGATGGCATATTTTGTTATACCGTGGACTGGGTTATTATTTTGTAGTTAATGAGATCTCATTTGTTTATTCTTTCAGGGTTTGGATTTGCATGACATTCTAGTTGAGACTGAGAAGCGTGGGATAGCTTTTGATCAATTACTTACCATTCCAGAACAAGATGAATGGGTATACAGTGATGGGAAATCAACAACATGTGTTGCCTTTATTCTTTCTATGTATAAAGAGGCTGGAATTTTCGGTCCCATTTCTAGCTCCATTCAAGTAACTGAATTCACTGTAAGCCGTGCTGCCCAATGATTCGATGAACCTTTAGTCCTAATAATTGCTTTTTCTTATGTTTCTATGCTTTTATTTGCAGATTCGTGATGCATACATGCTTAGGATTTTTGAGGATAATCAAACACGCCTACCTAGATGGTGCAACAATGAGAATGACCGGCTTCCATTCTGCCAGATTCTTGGTGAATATAGGATGGAATTGCCTGGCTATAACACTTTGGACCCATATGCCAGTATGAACGAGCACTGTCCTTCCCTTCCTCCAACTTATGATAGGCCCTCGCAATGTTAGATCCATCTCTTCGTCATTTCTGTTTTTTGGATTTGCCTGTTATCTGTAACTTTTAAGGTATCTAATAGTTTACTATTGTGGAATTGTCTATAAACCGCGGGAGAAAGTGCAGTGTGTAACTTCACTTTTTCCTTATAAGTCGCGACTTGGAGCATTGTATATAAGAATTTATATGGGTGGGGCATGGTGTGATATTGTAAACTTCAATCAACTGTTGGATGATAATTACCTATGTTTCGTGATGAACCCTAATATGTTTTCCTATCTCAATTTGTCTGAAAACATGTCAATGAAGGTCATTATAAACAGTATGGCTTGAACTCGTAGTTCTGAATTAGAGTTGGAGCGGCGTTTTTTCTTCATCATGTTAAGCCATGTTCTAACCCTACTATGACTAGCAATCCTTCATTAGACGCCTCAAACTGCAAAACCCTTCTAATGATTATTGCGCTTCATTCTTACGCACAATTCTTTTACATTACCTCGCTTAAGAAAACATAAGAAATAGTGTAATAAAAATGGTGTATGAATATCACTGTACAATGGTTTCAATGGGAAAGTGATTTTTGATGCACCCTCTTGTTAACTTTTTCTCTGTTTCGAAATTCCTCCGCTCCCCTCTTATTTTTGGGCGAAGAGGATCCATCAATTTTATGGACGGCATTTGCTTACTCCCCATGTTTAAATGAGCAACGCTCTACGTTGACTATATCATAGAAGTTTAAAATTGCAAATGTAGAAAAGAAGGATCATATTTAAAGGGCCTTGAACCTTAATCCATATGAGATTAAACAGTAGGTACCCCCTTCTTTTCCAAGTTCTGCATGCTTTTTACTTTACTGTAGAAGTTGGCAAGCCTATATCCATTTCCTTCTCTAGTGCAACAGAAGAGCAAGACAATGTCATAATGTCATTCTTACCTCCTTTGGCCCAAGTAATCCAACACTGGCATTTTAATGCCTCGGCATATAACATCATTATAACTCATCACAAAAAGAGAACTCACACTTTTCGCTGCTCACGCATTGTATTAGCCAAGGATGCCCAAACTGTCTATAATGTATACACCTGTATCTATCTATCTGAACTGTTCGAAGGACTGCAGTTCTTTTTATTTGTCAGACACCACAGATTTGCAGAAGTACTGTCCTTTCTAGAATATGGTAATCAGACACATTCATTACCGTTAATTATATATACCTTTTATAGGTACTCACTAGCCCAATATATTGGACAGTTATTCCTTTCTGAATTAGCCTATATACACCAATTATTTGATGCAAATGATTCCATGAATCACAACACAATATAAAGTTGACATAACATTCGGAAATTTTTCACGTAAAAGGAAATTAGTAATTAGTTACGTCAAATTCATCTGCATGTTCATATAATTGTCGGGTTGTTTTTCTTACTCTTAATAGCTCCTTCATGCAATTCCCATGGGACCTACATAAAATGAAATCGTGAAGTCATGAAACACAAATTTGGGTTCACATGTTCAATGCGAGAGGAATGATATCTAAAACTACAAGTAAATGTTTACACAGTCGCAATTTACAAATATGTCAAACATGACTGTCCCTACATATATAAATTTTTAATCTGAAGGCTGAAGCAGAAGAACAAAATTAAATCACACCATGATGCCTTCAACTCTTAAATTCGCTCATGTCTGTCCTCGTCTAGTTCTGTTTTATGCTCATGCCAACGTAATTTTCTATCCACTTGTTGCCACAGCCATATCACAGCCTAAGAATATGAACTTCTCAGTTCCTGCTGTGATAGCGTTTGGTGATTCAATTTTGGATACTGGAAACAACAATTATATAAACACACAAATCAAGACAAATTTCAATGGGTATGGCTCATACTTCGCATGCTGATGAGGGCCTTAATTATCGGGGTCAGCGGAAAGGCAACTGGGGTCCCGCTCTGTTTTATTGTAATTTTCTTAGCAGTTTGGGCTTTGGCCCATGAATAGTTATTAGGGTTTTCTAATCTTATTTATATTTTCTTTGTAAACTGAGTGACTTGTAACGAGTGGCGGTGAGATGAATATAGTACAGACAAGCTGGACGTAGCCTAAATCGGGTGAACCAGGATAAATCGCTGTGTCTATTCTCTCTCTTTCTTTTTCTTTTCCGTTTTCAATTTGTATGTTGTCGATTTCCAACATACGGGAGGGATTTCAATGGAGGAAAACCAACAGGAAGGTTTAGCAATGGCAGGATGCTTTCAGACTTTTTTGGTAGTTCTAACTAATGCATATATGTTCAACCGATTGGTTAAACAGTGTAGACAGTACTTATAGTTCGTTGTGCTAAAGGATTCTTATATTATTTTCAGCTGAAAATTTTGGTGTTAAGGAGCTCCTGCCACCTTACCTTGATCCAAATTTGCAGATTCAAGACCTCTTAACGGGTGTGAATTTTGCCTCTTCGGTGCAGGATATGATAATGTTACAAACATCATAACAGTAATCCTTATATACCTTAACCTCATTTTTCTTTTCTTCGGTTTAAAGGGCAAATCCGATACATAAAACTCCTTGGCTTTCGAGGGTAAGAGTAAGAGTCAATTATATGCCTTCTTAATCTTGTATTTTTGCAAAAAGACTATTTCTCATACTAACTCATGATCTTTTCTGGTCACAAAGAAGCAACATGTTGCAAGGCTCGCCCTCCTTTTTCTTTTCTTCTTATAAATTTTAATTCTATTTGCTAGTATGTTTATAAGCATACAATGTAACCAGTTTTCTAATTGCTGATGTATCAGTCAGTGCTGTCCTTCGAGGATCAACTAAAGATGTTCAAAGATTACATTGAAAAGTTGAAGGGAGCTGTGGGAGAAGAAAGGACAACTCACATTCTAGCAGAAAGCATATTCATCCTAAGCATGGGAACAAATGACGTGTCAGTGACATACTTCATGACTCTATTCAGGAGGATTCAATATGATGTCGATGAGTATACAAGTATGCTGGTCAATTGGTCATCAAAATTTCAAAAGGTATGCTATTAGATGCAAAAATGACAAAGTAATTATCATTTTTTTCAAAAGGTGTATATGTCTTTCTTGATGATTTCAAACAAAAACAAAACTAAGCCTATAAGTTTTTCCAATAGTTTGACTTAGACATAATTTAAGCACAAAATATAACATGTCAACTATGAAATTTCTCGGTTCCATCCTCACATGCCACCTTTTGAAAGGGTTTAAATATCTTCATCCCTGATCCGCTCCCACTCCAGATTAGTTCCATAATCGACTTAAAGAGTCAAAACTTATGGGGATATCGGGAGAAATATATACCCACAAAAAATTCGTATCGTGTCAACATAAATTTGACCCATATATTTTTTCTTTTCTTTTTTAATTTTAATTTTGACCTATTTTTGTAAAAAATTTGTATCGTATTCGTGTTGAAGATTCTGACACGAATAAAAATTTGTGTCGTATTCATATTATGTGTATTCGTATCGTGTCAAATTCACATATATCTTGTCAATCTGTTTTAACACCTCTTGATTCAAGTAGTAAATTTCGTTTGTAATTTGAGATTTAAATTCGAATCGTGACAATAAAGAAAACAGTATTACAAAAGTTGCTCATAATATAGATCGAACAATATTCGAATCGATTGAATCAGATTAGATAAAAAAAAAAAACAGCATCTGGATAAGCTATCCTGTGTAAGGAATTGGTCAAAGTATATGTATTGGTTATTTATTTACACCTAGATGCCTAGCTTATATAGGACAAGAACAATATAAGAAAAACAAAAAAGATATACGAGAAAAATAAAAAATAAAAAATAATCTTAAGCTTTATCTTTTTGCATGTAATTTATTTTTAAAAATAATAATAAATGTAAAACAACAACAACAGTACGTATTAATTTAATTTTAAAAATGATTAGTTTATTATATATAAAAGGTTTAAGGAGTTGTGTTTGGAATTTTCGTGACAAAATATATAAATAAAAAAACTTATTAAAAGCTATTTTATTAATTAGGGAAAACTTCAAAAAATCCCCTATGAATTTTCTCAATTATCACTTACTCCCTCACAAATTTTTTGAATCATTTATACTCCTATTTAAAAAAAATTATAATTTACCCTCCTAATTTAAAAAAAAAAAAATTATCATTACCCCCCTCACTTAAGGAGGTAAATGATAAAAAACTGTAAGTCAGGAGGTAAATGATTCAAAATTTTGGGGAGAGGGTAAATGATTATGAGAAAAGTTATAGGGTTTTTTTGAAATTTTCCCTATTAATTAATCCTAGATGTATTTATGTGAATTAAGGACTTAAAACAAATTTGTTTACCAAAAAAAAGAAAAAAAATCTATGAGATGTCACTAAGGCTTCAGAAAAGATAATTCATGCAGACACCGTTAGATATAGTTATTAACTGATCATGTAATTCAACTTACAGCATTTCCTTTGCCACACTTTCCCTTCACCCTATTATGGCTGATCAGTTGTGTTTATTTCATAAGATTACATCTGAAGCATGATAATATACATGAAACTGAAGCTACATGACTATCTAGTCGTTCTCAATCATTATATTGTAGCTAAAAGTGGAAGCAGTCACCGTTAAGATTCACTTGTTCTAATTACTCTCGGAAATAAGTACTTTAATTTCCTCCGGATTTCAGTAAAATCACGGCCATATTTGGATCTGGTAAGGGAGAATATCTTCGGTGTTATAAATATATTGACTTTTTTATGCATCTTCCACTCATATTATAACACGTATTTTATTTTTTGTTAAATTACTTTCTCACTTGATTTTAAAATAAATTTATTAATAATTTTGATAAAAACAAAATATATATCATATTGTGAGTGAAAAATATACTGAAATCTCAGTACATCATAGAACTGAAAAAATTATAGGTGCAAAGAGAACATATACATCATTCTATACTAAAATAGAAGACCCTTCTATCGGGTCTTCTAAACTAACATGGAAGACCCTTCTATTATTATTCCTTTTTAATCTTGCAAAACTTCTGATATAATTTATTCATGTTAATTTAAAATTTTACTTAATTTGATTTTTTATAATTTTATGTTATTTTATTAATTAATATATTTTATATCACTAAATATATATTTAATTGCTACTGATTCAATAACAATTAAAACAATAAATTATAACTCAGTATTTTAGTTAATCGAACGACCGCCCGATTTTAAAAATATAAAAAAAAAAATAACATGTTCTTCTAATCAAGAACAAAATTTCATAATAATAACAATGTAGGTACCTTCTGAAATGTGTCTTCCGTATGTATAATTATCAAAAGAAGAAAACTAGAACATTTAAGCCAAGGGGAAGTATCAAAGTCAAACAACGCCATCATCGTAACTCAATAAAGACGGCGTGTTGGTCCTTTCATTAAACTATAAATCTCATATGTTTTCCTCAGCGAAGCAACACCACGCTAAACGTCGACGTTGGACAGGTATTGCATCTTCTAGGTGCTTGCTTACCTTTCCGCGGGAACAATTCAACACGACACACTACTTTTCAACGCATCACCATCCAAATATTTTGTTGACGAACACTCCAAAGTTCTCATCATATCATATCATATCATATATATCTATATGTAAACGTGTATATAACAACTATATATCCTTTGCATCTTAATGCTTATACCCTTATAATATACACTTTCTAGCACTCCCATTACATTTATTCAGCAACCAAACATGAGTACTCACCACCACCGTTATCTACTCTTCGCTTTCGCAATAGTGATACTCTCCACCACTTTACCTTCAGCTTCAGCTCGTTTATTCCCCAATGTGTCTTCCATCCCCACGTGGATAAGCAACCACGCGCCCCCTGGCGCGTGGGAGGCATACCGCAACTTCACCGGCTGTCGCCCCGGCCAAAAGTACGACGGCCTCTCCAATCTCAAAAACTACTTTCACCAATTCGGTTACATTCCCAACGCGCCGCCATCCAACTTCACCGACGACTTCGACGACGCCCTCGAATCCGCCGTCCGGACATACCAGAAGAATTTCAACCTCAACGTCACCGGCGAGCTCGACGACGACACGCTAAAGCATATTGTCCTTCCCCGGTGCGGCGTCGCCGACATAATCAACGGCACAACCACCATGAACTCCGGCAAGTCCAACGCAACTTCCACCGGAAACGACACGCTGAAATTCCACACGGTCTCGCACTACACCTTCTTCCCGGACGAGCCACGGTGGCCGGAGGGAACACAGGAACTTACCTACGCGTTCGATCCGGATGAAAACCTCGACGACGTCACCAAGGGAGTGTTCGCTAACGCGTTCGACCGGTGGTCTGAAGTAACGACGATAACATTCCGTGAAACGGCGTCGTATTCGGACGCCGATATTAAGATAGGGTTTTACAGTGGGGACCACGGGGATGGTGAACCGTTCGACGGAGTGCTGGGGACGCTGGCGCACGCGTTCTCGCCGACGAACGGAAGGTTCCATTTGGACAAAGCGGAGGACTGGGTGGTTACCGGCGACGTGACAAAAGCGACGCTATCGAATGCGGTGGATCTTGAATCCGTGGCGGTGCATGAGATTGGGCATTTGTTAGGTTTAGGGCACTCGTCGGTGGAAGAGGCTATCATGTACCCGACGATAACGTCGCGGACGAGGAAGGTGGAGCTCGCCGACGATGATGTTGAGGGGATTCAGAAGCTCTATGGTTCTAACCCTAACTTCACTGGCACATCTTCCACCTCTTCTCGCGAGAGGGACTCTAGCCATGGTGTTCGTCACGTGGGGTCCACGTGCGGCATTCTCTTCTTCCCTCTGTTGTTTCTTGGATTTGCTCATTTGATTTTGTAGATGAGAGAGGTTTCTATTTTATTTTTTATTTGTTAGGTTAGGTAGTTTTGTATACGATTGTTTGTTATTCACATTATACGTACGGGCATACGGTTACGTGTATAGGATTTCATTTTCATCCGAGTACGGTATACTTTGTATGATTCGCATTCTTCATTTTTTTTTTTTGTAAAATTTATTATAAAAAATTCGTTGTTGTCTTCTTTATTTGGACTTTAGTGCTCTTTATATGGAATTATTGTTGCAGTGGTTGCTGGAGAATAAAATATTTTTTTTAAATGCCCAATTTTTGGTTGAGTAGTTTCAAGTTTCAACTTCTTCAATTAAAAATTGTTATATTAGTGACGTAAGGGGGTACGTTTGTATATGTATTTTCGAAAAAAGGAAAAGAGACATTCTTAGGCTGTGTTTTTTTAAAAAGAAAAATTTATGTTTTTATTCGTCATTATAAAATACTATATTTATTTCATTTCATTTCATTTTTTGTATTTAAAGCTTTGTAAATAAGAAGGTACAAATAAGAAAAATAGAAATAAAAAAATAAGATACGGAAACCTTTTAAATATTCAAGATTTCAGGATTTGATCTATCTAAACTGTATTAAACGACACAATATTTCAGGATTTGATATGTCCAAAGGATTATAAGTTCAATTTATAAGAGTTGCAACTTCTAAAACAAACGAAGAGATTCAAATTTGAAATCGGATTAATTTAACTTATTAAGATTTCAAATACTGGTTGATATAAAAAATATATCTTGAATAAAAAATAGAAAATAAATCAAACATTAATTTAGATTTTTTTTTTTTGAATAAATGTTCTTCTTACTTGAGAATTTTTTATTAAAAGAGTTTAATGAGAAATTAGAATGTCACCTTTATTTTTTTTTATAAATAATCTTAAAAAATTAATTACTTTTATAAACATTTCATCTTTTTCTTTTATTTCTTTTGATATCTAATATCACTTAATTTACCATTGTTTCAAATTTATTCTTTCGAGCTCTTATGATTTCAATGAAAATGGATCATTTTATGTGTTAATTAACATCTTTATGTCATGTGGGAGAATTCTCACAATATAAGGGTTGATCAATGGTGATAAAAAAATATATAAGAAAAAATATAAGCATAAGAATTTACACAATTATCATTGTTTTTTTTTTTGGAAATATTCCAATCGGTTTATTGCTTCGCAACTAATCCGATTCGGAGCGGGTCCAGAATTAAGGCTTTAAACTCCTCCCAAGTGTGGTACTGGGGAGATTCGAACATATACTCACACCCCCACCTGCTTAGCTCTCATGCGCCAACTGAGTTACCACCATTTGGTCACAATTATCATCGTTAATTTAATTTAATATGATCATTTTTTTTTGTGGAATGATATGGTCATGTTAAATAACACGTGAGGTGATTAATTTTCGATTTCTCGTCCAAACTTACTTTAACAAGATTATATACTTTTTCTATTTTTAAAAATTTGTAGTTTATTACTATTTTCTTAAAAAATATATATTCACTCTTGTATACTTTCTTCGTCAGGATTGAATCGAATTAATATGGAGCCAAACACTCAAAGGTAATTTTAGCTTGATGCAAAAACTTAAGAAATTGAATCACCAAATATTCAGTTCAAATTTCGATTTTGGAAATGGATTCTTTTTTGTGTGATTTTTTTATAACCATGTGATGACGATCTCAATCCTTTATATATAGACAAGTCAATGATTATCTTTTTTTCATTCTTTGTTGAAATATTTTTTATCTCTTTCTCATCTCTCATTGCCATTTGTCTATAAATATTTAATATATTCTTAAATAACATGCTCGTGTTAAATCAGACATAAGAACATTGACTCCCATCAATTTTAGGATCATTAGAATATGACTTATTGATATTCTTAATGCATATTTTAGTTTATGTATTTCATATTTAAAATAGCTAATAATCAAAATACTATTAGAGATCTTTCAAAAAAATGATTTTTTTTTCTTCTAGAAACTAATCTAAACAAAACGTGCACATAAACTTGTTAGGCATGGAGCAAAAGCATACATATAGGTTTATGACCCAGCAATTAGGGCTATTTGCTTATTTGTGTCCATTGTTTTGAGTACAATGGAGTGGGCTAAAATGTGGCCCAGATAAGAAGAAACCCAGACTTAAACTGAAAGGGTTCATAAAAGTGGGCTGATCTGCCCGTTTTCTATGTAGCATTAGCATGAAGGGCCGTTGTTTTTGTCGGCCTTGCTTTCTCCTTGGGGCTTTACCGTTGACAAAAATGTTTAATGCAAAAAATAAAATAAAATAAAATAAAGAAGAACACGCTAAAACATGATGAGTTTTCCTGTCTTCTTCTTCTTTTATATATTTATTTATTTTCTGGGTTCATGAGTTTCCAGTCTTTTTGTCTGGGGGTTTACTTTACAACCTTCGTGAACTATATTGTCTAACTACTTTACTTTAAAATAAAATAAAATAAACCTGGTGCATAATAACAAAAAACACACACTAATATTTTGATTCTTGAATTATACAAACTTCCCAATTAAATTTCGTTCATATTCTGTTATCTGTTAAATTATTAGATTTGGTTAATTAATAATTTTGTTTGAATAATTTGTAGAAGTTCATGTATTCATACTTTAAGAAAAGATATTCTCAATTTAAGTTCCTATCCAAATTCCAAACTACTAAAAAAAACACTAATTTTTTTTTTTATAAAGAAAAAATAACTTTTTTCACGGAAAAAAAAAAAAAAAAACCATCCACTTGTGTATATGTGATGAGGCTCGGTTGGAAAAATTTTTGTTACTGAGAATTATTATGTTGGGAAAGTGAGTTTTTTGGAAATATTACAAAAAATAAATAAATTATTTGATAGGTCAAAATATTACTAAGAACATTGACTCAAAATTTCTTCGTTAGCTATGTGTAGGTTCAAATTGCGCTCAAATCGAAGCACCGTTGCTCAAATTATGAATTTTTTCAAAGAAAAAGTGTTGAATTTCACAGGGGTCCCGCGCTGGTAGCGCGGGAACATTGCCCTCCTTGCGTCGTCCCGCGCTGACAGGGCGAACTTTGGCGCTCGTAGCGCCACGGTTTGAAAATTTCACCCTACATTGGTATCTTACCTGTAACTTGAGTTATACTTATCTGATTGACGCAATCTTGGTCTAGTTGGAAAGGTAAGAAAAAGATCTATAACTTCCATCAAGACGCAAGAGTCAAAATCTATCATATAAGATAAGAAAAATGGATAACAAGACAAAATATTCGTAAATTTACATTGATTCTCAACCCCAAAGATTTTCTTTCACCTAATGGACATTATATCATCACTCAAATACATGATTCTTAGCTATTTCAAGACACACACTTATCAAATAGGCATCCATGCCCTTCCATCATGTATACAATAAATACAATTTCCAAGTGCCTTTAATACATAACTTTAGGACTTAGCTACAAAACACTATGATCAAATCCTTGGCTCCCATCAACAAAAGAGGCACAAAATGAGGTGAACATAGGCTAAGTCCACCAAAATAAAAGATGATGTGCACATATCAATGACTTTCAAATGTGAATCCTATACATGGAACTACTATATGACATGCATAACCCAAAATAATGCAACATCCTCATATATCAATCTAGTCCAAGTATGACCACTTGCCACCAGAGGCTCTTGCAGCATCTGTACCTAAAAGGGGATCCCCACAACACGGGGTGAGATATACGAATACATCTCAGTAAATCAGGGGTTTTTGGAGCATTTCTCTACCCCATAGTTCACTCACAGTATAATAGCAATAATCAGTAAATAATGCAGTAAATACATATCCATGCAGTGTGTCAAACATCTCCAGAAGACATCCCTCGAGCTCTCTTGTTGTCCTAAGGATACTCAGATGCAAAATAGTCCTACTGGCCAGCTAAACTACCAAGTCTGAATTACGCATCGTCATGCAACATACAAAACATAGGGAAACACCATCCTATGTCACACCTAGTGCGTTATCAAACACCACTACCCATTCCGGGCTTGGTGGAACAATAAAGGGATCAATTTCCAAGGTCCGAAGGCTTACCTTGTAACGCTTCCTACCCAATGCTTGGTCCAAGCACCAAGGTTCTACAACCACAAGTTTGCTCTCTAAGCAATAATCAATAGCTTGCCAAAAATCACCTACTTGACAAGATACAATTGCAACCATGTAAATATTAACATATATTCACAACCAACACAAGGAACTCTATACATAACTCATATAGTCATGAACTCACCTTCACTTGAAATATCTCAAGTGACAAGATCAAGCTCCATTGGTTCCTCCAATACTTGATCAATCAAGATAGGTCCACTGGCCTCCAACCTAGATGCACCATGAACACAATCAATACCAACAATTCAAGTCACACTACTTGAAATGCAAGAATTCACATTATCTAGGCCTGATTTTCGAAATTTGATGAAGATGAGTAAAATGATCATCCAAATACATTTTCACTATTAAAATAATCATCTAAATACTTTTCCCAATTTGGCTTAAGCCTCAATCATGCTCTAACTACCTCATTCAAAGACCCATTTTCATAGAAAACCTAGAAATTAATCTTCCACTAAACTCAAAGGAAATTAGGATTTCTTAACACTAACTTACCTAGAATCACACAAGGAAGAGATTCCAAGCCTCACTTCAAGCAATGTGTAATGTCCCACATCAGTTGGAGAGGGGAACGAAGCATGCCTTATAAGGGTGTGGATACCTTTTCTAGTGTGAGGCCTTTTGTGGGGTGTCCCAAGAAACAAAACCGTGAGCCCGAAGGCAAAGCGGACAATATCATGCTACAGGGTTTGGGGCTGTTACATTTGGTATCAGAGCATGGCCCTGGACCGGTGTGTACAGCGGGGACGCTGTATTCCCAGTGTGGGAGGATGTAATGTCCCATATCGGTTGGAGAGGGGAATGAAGCATGCCTTATAAGGGTGTGGATACCTCTTCTAGTGTAAGGCCTTTTGTGGGGTGTCCCAAGAAACAAAACCGTGAGCCCGAGGGCAAAACGGATAATATCATGCTACAGGGTTTGGGGCTGTTACACAATGGACCGCTCCAAGACACCTAATCAACAATAGGTCACCACTTTCTCAAGGGATTTTTTCTCCACACACTTGATTTCTCAAGATTTTGGATTATAGGTTACATTCAGAAGGAAAAACCAAGCATCTTTGCTTCAAACATCAAGTCATTTCATTGAGTATTAAGAGAGTTGTGTTTTGGAGCTTAACAACAATGGGGTTTGGTCTCTCAAGAAGCCACACGAAGGAGAAGATGAAATGGGTCTTCAATGACTTAATTTTAACTTTCATAAAGTATAAAACAACATCTCCTCAAATGCCCCTTGTGTCCCTTCATCTAATTTAAATCATAATACCACTTTTACCCATCTAATGTGACTTATAATATTTACTAATGACATTAAATAATATCCCATAACATTATTTTACGGTTCCAGTGTAATTTGGCTAATTATCGTTTTACCACAAAACACTCACTTAGGCTCACATTGATTGAACTAAGTACTCTCACTTATTTTTCTATAATGTGTTTAGTTAATATTTAATCTAACCTTTATATTAAGCCTCTCACTTAATTAATCTGATTATATATGATTAAATAATTAACCCAATGTAATTGAGCATTTAATTTAGGTTAGAGTTGTTATAAACTTGGTGTCCACTAGGAACGTGACACATCAGCAAACTGAGTTCACTACAGTGCCCAACGATTTTGCCTACGTGGCATATTAAGAAATAAAACTGTTGGCGTAACATTTAGGTAAAAAAATTGGAGAACAGTGACATTTTGGTCACTGTTCCGTGGTGTTGACCATGAGATGCATAGAAATAAAATCATAATAATAATGATATATATATATATATATATATATATATTAATAGTATGAAAATTTTAGAGTAAATACCCTTTTCGGTACTCAGTAAATTTTACGATACTCGCTTTAGTCCATAGCAAATAAAAAGGTTATCTGTGGTCTCTAAGAAATTCAAAATGGACTCATTTTAGTTCTTTTGAGGGACTAATGTGGATCTTTTTTGAATTTGTAAGGGACCACAATTTCAACGAAATGGGTACATTTTGAATTTTTTAGGAACCACGATTACGAATAGCTTTTTTATTTGCTAGGAACTAAAGCGGTATCGTGAAATTTGTTGAAGACAAAAAAAAAAGAGTATTTACTCAAAATTTTATAAAACGATTTCCTAATCAACGAGTCCTCCAGTTTATGGGAATGAAATTGCCTTTTGATTAACACCCTCTAAAAATAGCAAAGAAGTCATCGAAGAAATACAAAATTTATGTGATAGCTAGTTCCATAGGGAATTGTATAATTGCCGGATCAAGTCCGTTGAGAAATACAAAATTTCCACTAGTCATTTCGTAGATCTGTACAGAACGATGGGCTTGGAGTATATTATAGTCTACGATCGATGTATACTATACTAAATAACAATCCAACTTAGCTATTACACGCTTCGTGCAACTGGTGGAGCTAAAATATTAAGCGTCTGGGTCCCTAACCAGATGTACATACATGTAGCGAACCAATATAAAAACATTGTTAATGATCATGCACCAGACAGGCCTTATATACATTTGATATGATTATTTTTAGCAGCTCTCAAATCCCATATGGACCCAAAAGCTAAACTTCGAAAAAAAAAGGAAGGTGAGGAAAGTTCCCAACTTGTATCTTACCCTCTTTTGTGGAATCATCTAGCTTGATCTCATCAAAACCAGCTAGTGACATCGCAAAGCTCCACAGTACACAGATTACCAATCTTGTGTGCTGGAAAGTTTTTTCCAACTTGTCCCTGGGGCCAGCAATTCGGAAGAATTGGCCCATTAATTTTCCCAAATTTCAGATCAAATTCACATAGGGATATCCTTTCTCTGCTTGTTCTCCAGTTTGACCCATTAACTTTTTGACCCAATTAATATAATTATTTTTTTCCCAATTTAATTTGAGTCCTCGTTTTTATATTTTGGTTACAAGGTCAAGGAAGCCAAATAGCCATCTTGACACGTTTTATGCTTAAATTGATTGGAAGGAGACTTAAATCAAAGTAAACAACTCACTTGAAAATCTTAAATAACCCATTAGATTGGGGAGAGAAGAACAGTGTAAAGTGTCATTTGACAACAACTTGGTCATGCCCAATTGAAAATTGCTAACATGCGCAGTTTCCTAGTTCTAAATTACTAACATGCACATGTCTCTATAAAACCCAACCACCCCCACATAACATTTCAGCCTGAATAGAGGGGGGAAAGCCAACAAAACAAGCTTTAAAGAAAAAAAATGGGACTTCTTCAATGTCCCTTATGTTGCCACTCACAGGACCAACAACCACAAGCTCACTCCCATCACCGTCAATCAGAATCATCAACCTCTTCCTCTCTTTCTTCACAGCCAAGTCTACCTTCTGTTCCTTCCCTCACCCCACCATCTCACCATCCACAACAACCCCAACCTTCACACCACCAACTCATAACCACCGTCAAAGGCCACTCCTCCCCCATCTTCTCCCTCGCTCTCCACGGCAAATTCCTCTACAGCGGTTCTTCCAGCAGCGAGATAAGGAGTTGTAGCAGAGACCCTTTTGCTCTGCAAAGCTCAAGCAACACCAACAACATGGTGGCATTCAGCAATGGAGCCATCAAGTCCTTAATCGTTTTTGGTGACATGTTATTCAGTGCTCACCAAGACCACAAAATCCGAGTTTGGAGAATCGAAACCAATAATCGAAACCAGAGATATCAATGCATAGCCACACTTCCCACCCTCAAAGACAGGTTTTGCAAGCTGTTTTATTCCAAGAACTACGTTGAGGTTCGGAGGCACAAGAAGTGCACGTGGGTGCATCACCATGACACTGTTTCTGCTCTTGCTCTGTCCAAGGACGGGTCTTTACTTTACTCAGCTTCATGGGACAGGACATTCAAAATCTGGCGAACCTCGGATTTCAAGTGTTTGGAGTCTGTGAGAAACGCACACGATGATGCAATCAATGCCTTGGCTTTGTCGAGTGATGGGTTTGTTTACACAGGTTCTGCAGATAAGAGGATCAAGATATGGAAGAAGCATGAGGGTGAGAAAAAGCATTCCCTTTTGGGAACCTTGGAGAAACATAAATCAGCAGTGAATGCCCTTGCTCTTAGCACTGATGGGTCAGTGTTGTATTCGGGTGCTTGTGATAGATCAATTTTAGTGTGGGAGAATGACAGTAATGAGACAAATGATGGTGATGGAAATATGGTGCTTGTGGGTGCTCTGAGAGGACACACAAAGGCTATATTGTGTTTGGTGGTGGTGGCAGATTTGGTGTGTAGTGGATCCGCTGATAACACTGTTAGGATATGGAGGAGAGGGTTTGAGAAAAACTATTCTTGCCTGGGTGTGTTGGAAGGTCATAGACGACCAATCAAGTGCTTGGCTATAGCAGTTGACTCCAATAGTGCCAATAATGGTGGACCTGATGATAATAGTAATTCTTATCTGGTTTACAGTGGTAGTCTAGATTGTGACATTAAAGTTTGGCAAATACGCGTTCCCTTGTTTTGATTCTTCTTTATTATTATCATTTATTATTGTTATGTATAGATAAAATGTGAAATTTCCCATATTCTGTTATTTTGGTTGATTTTTGTCCATTTAGTATTTTCACTACTTTGACCCTAAAATGAAGTGGAAGATTTAGAGATGGATGGAACATTTTTGTATACACACTTGTACCTTTGTATCAATTTCCTAATTTCCTGAGATAGAATAGTACCCACTACCTCCGTTCTTCTTTTATCTCAAAGAAGAGACAAGATTATATGACGTTTGAGGGTAGCAAAAGGTAATGGATTACTTGTCCTTTCTTGTTGTGCGTGTGGGACTACAATGAATCAAAGTGCATGCAAGTTGGCGCAAGTCTGCTTTATCTAGAAACTTACGACTAACTTTTCTTTCAAGTTCTTGAGGTATGAAAACTACCGAAGAGTTTAATACAAACCATGGCTTAGAAAGTAAGTGAACCTTAACGTGTAAAATATTTTCTTAGACCACAAATAATGGAATCTAAAAAATTTCTCTGTTTTCATACCTAACGTCATGAAAAGGACTTATATGCGTTCCAGAATTGCATTGCGTTATCCCCTGCTTTGATTTTGTTTTTTTGTAGGCTGTAGCACACTACAAGCTTAATTTCATTTCCCATTCACAACTATTTAAATCTGCATAATTTGCCCGTAAGATAGGTACAAATATTAAGAATAAAAAAACTCCCCTAGTTTGTATAAGTTAATAGTTAATTATAATTTCCTTGACTCATCTTCAGAACTTGCTTGTTTATGAAGCGATTCGGTTATTGTGGGGCCAATAAGTTTGTTATCTCCGAAAGCAATAAGACTAATCCAGAGTAGATTCAATTGGATAATTCAATTCATAGCTATAGAAGTTAAATTAAGCATTTTGGTGCTCCGACAGAAGCCAACATAACTACCTACATGGCATGGTGGCATGTCATAAAAGGGGAAAATTTCGCAAGTCTTTATTTTTTGTCTGCAATTAAAAATTACTATATTGATTATATTTTTCCATGGCAATGAGCATAAACTAGCACAGAGGATGCATCCTGACTTTTACTTTCTATATACGTCTCAACACATTTAGCAGGATCATGATGATAAAATAGAATCATTTTCAAGTTTAACTTATGTTTACTGAAAAAAAAAAACAATAGAGACTAGCTCTTTACCAGAGTAAAAAATGCAGAAAATAAAGAAGGAAATATCTTTTAAAGATCTTTTAAATTCATGGAAATCCAGAGAATAATAAGTCTGCGCCAACGTGAGCTTTGGTCTCAATTCATAGATGAGAGTTCAACGACTTCACATCGCCCAGGGTATATCAGCAAATAATGGATAATAAGTGCATATAACTTATATAACATGTTTGTCATTCAGTCTCAATTTGATTTGATCAAAATATTTTATCATATCCCTATGGCAGTTTGAAATTATTTTATTCCATCTTTTGTTGAAGTAATGTTCTATCATGGCCATAGTAGATTTGAACTACTTAATTTGTTACAAGTGGTGTGGGAGTTAGGTTAAAAGTCCTAGGCCATTTTATTATCCTATCTGTCTCTTCTTTTAGAAAGAAACTCATCCTTGCTGATATAAGAAATTAAAATCTTAACCACTTATGTCAAGAAATTAACTTTATTATAAATTTAAAATTTCAGATAAAAGTGTATAAACTATTTTATATCTCCAACAATACCAAATAACCCTCTTTCAGAGGTAATTAATAAACGGGAAATATAAGTATTATGTTGTAGGAATCTATTTTTTGTCCTGTAACTATTTTTTAACTATATATTAAGAGTAATACATAATTAAAATAGGGTTCATTTTTTCTATAGTCAATGTAGATAACTTATCTACAGTGAGCCCAAAACGACATCGTTTTGAAGCGGAAATCAAGGTATTTTTGTAATAATAATTTATTTTAGAGTTATAATAGTCTTTTTCATTATATTTTTTTAATTTTTCAATCTAAAACGACGTCGAATGTAAATAACTTATCTACATTCATTTTAGAAACATTAAAGCCCATTAAAATATTTAATTGTACACTTAATAAATTGTGAAACATTCCCAGTTGGATTGATGTTCCAATAAAACTCAGCTTTCCGGTTAAGCCTTGCGGCATATAAGCTTTAGCCACGTTGCAAAGCATAGTCACAAAGTAATTTTGTAATTGTCTATTCAGTCAAGAGTATGACTCGTTAAATTAAAAAACTATAATATGGCATTCTGATGAAGATTAGGCAAAATGCTTTAATCATAATCTTTGACCTAGAATCCATTGTAAGTTATGAAGGCCGAATAACTGAGAACATTCTTGATGCAGAAAGATTTTAGTCCTCATTGTTGAATAGTCATATTAGCCAGTTAAGTGAAATTACAAAGATTATGTATAAAAAAGAAATTACAAAAATTGGAAGGTGGAGAAGACAACTGAAGTTCTACCTGCGAGTCACTTTTCATCTGTTCATCTAGTAAACTTAAGTTCAGCTAGCCAATTATTTGTTTGATTGATACTACTGTAAGATACCTACCTGTGAACGGAATTCAGAAAGCTCCATTCTCCTCCTGCTAAACAGATGTAAGGACCGCTTAAGCATTAACGGAATGCAATTTTCTCACATTCTGAGTGAATTTCTAACATCTTTTTGCAGGCATTAGTTTTATGGTCCATTCAATTACGTGTATTGTGCTTAACTTATTCCTTGTAAAGACTTACTTCAATCCAAAATCTCAAGGTGTTAGATGATGTTGTTTTTAATAGTTTATATTATTCTTTAACACATCCCTCACGCAAGAGCCTGTCTTGAAGCATGAATATTGCACATGCCCAATTTTTTTATTTTACTTTATACTTATTTAATTTCACTTAAAAGTGAGGGCAGTGAGAATGAAACTCGTGAATTTATGGTCGCTCTGATATCGTATAAAAAATCACTCAAACCAAAAATTTTAAGGTATTGGATAATGAATTTACATTATTCTCTAATATTTTCGATGCGGAATTTTTATCAGTTACACTGAGATTCCCAACGAATCTGTCAAAGGTTGCCTTGGAGCTGGAAGTGTGGCATTCATGAGGAACTGATTAATCAAGAAAATTAGACACTGATTAATAGCATCTGTATATGAACATAAAGAATTTTTCAATTATTGTTATCTCAACCGGTTGAAATACGGATTCTGGTTTTCTCTTATAAGGTGGTTCATGATTGTTGGGGTAGCTATTTTATGTGATACGAGGGACAATGGTGTGGTGAACCGATGGTGCTTCCGCAAGAATTTCAACGATCAAGTCAATTCATATAGATCACGAATTTGAATGCTTAGGATTCGCAACAGAGCCCAATGGTACGTAGCTGGGTCGCAACATGAGTCATAGGTCCAGTTATACATGCTAAGTAATAAGTATGCATATATAGTATATTTGAATGAAATTTTGTTCCTATAATTTCTTTTCTTTTTTAATATCAATGCCGATTTTTACTTATTTGAATTTTGACTTTTAAAGTATGAAATTTTATATTTTTTACTCTAATTTCTATTCATTTAAGTCTCGGTCCTTATAAAAAAAAAATTATATAATTTCTGATTATTAAAGTATCGATCACTTTGAGACTAAAATTCAAATCGAGTTCAAGTGATGAGAATATTAAAAAAATAGTGTTAGGAGAGAACCGCTCCTGTGTGTGGGTCTGATTGTTCGAACTGAATTAGTTGAATTTTTAATGAATCAAATGAAAAAAATTAAATTAAATGAAATATGGGATAAAATTGTTTATTTTAACCAAAACATTAGTAAAAAATAATTGTTGAGATATATAGTCTCATATTGGTTGTATGAACAACTAATGTGGAGTTTACAAGGCCTTGGGCACTCTTACCCTTTGAGCTAGCTTTTGGGGTAGTGTATCCCAAGGTTCTTTACATGGTATCAGAGTCTCGTGTCCCGGGTTCAAACCTCGCCGCCCCCCACCCCACTTTCTCTTGTGGAATTTCTTAGCACAGGTAGGCTGGGCCTGTTGCATCATCCACTCTTCAAGCCCAATGGGCTCTTGTGTAAGGGGGCGTGTTGAGATATATAGTCCCACATTGGTTGTGGAGTTTATAAGGCCTTGAGCACTCCCACCCTTTGAGCTAGCTTTTGGGGTGGTGTATCCCAAGATTCTTTACAATAATAATTGAAATATCATAAAACTTTGCAATTTTCATCATTGCTGAAACTTGTTATGAACTTGTGTATAAATTAAAAGAACATGACATATTAGCAAGAAATTAATTCTTAATTTTATGAGCCTATAATCCAAAAACAATCCTCCTTCCCGGTAATCAAATATAATCAATGAGAAAAAACACTTATTATGTCATACTCAAAAAGTATAAAACTTGGGAGAAAAATGATGTTGAAAGTAAATATTAAATTAAATCTCCAATCGGAAACAAACTTAGATTTCCATGTAGGGTGCAAATTGCAATACTCTTGGGTGAAATTGCCAATCACGCTCTCCGTTTTGTTGGGTATGGTTCATATTTTGCATATTAATGATGGTTCTTCTTATTATCGGAGTCAACAGAAAGGTAACTGGGATCCAGCTTCTAGATGAGCGGGAGGGGATCCAGGGGAGTCACCATTTTGGAGGTTTAGGGGATAGTGCCTCCAACCCCTTAGAGGCCTAATACTGTTGAGGATCTCTGACATATTATAATTTTCTTACACAGTAGTTAGGATTTTCTAAATTCTATTTATATTCCCTTGTAAACTGAGTGACTTAAACGAGTTAACAAATGACAGTGAAGTGAATATAATACAGACAAGCTAGACGTAGCCTATTGAACTGTTTAATGGGTCGAGCCCAATATGTAACCCCAAAGGGGGGTGTAATGGTTGTTGTAGGGGTACCTAACACAATTATGGTGAATACCAAGACAATGGAAGATGTTCCTATAGTGATGAAATATGCAGAATGAGGGGATGATTAGTGACAAGGATGGCTCTTCAAATTGGCATGGTAATGGCTCATAAGTAGTGGACCCCTTGTATGTTGAGTGAGGGGAGTATTTATAGGCTTTAATCTGCTGGGGAGGGGGGTGTGCCAAGTCTACTGGTTTGGGGGGAAGCTACTTAATTGGAGCAGGACGCCCATCAGCGACTGCTGCGTAGGGGAAAGTGAGGGGTAGCATTTTGATGTTCTATAATGGGTACCTGTGGAGGCAAAAAAGATGTGTGGGTCTTCGAGGTAAGCCATTTTGATGTTTAATGCTGGGGAACTGGTCTGTTAATCAGATGGTGGCAGGAATGTCAGTGCAGCTGGTCAATTAGGGCTGAGGTGGCTTGGGCCTCTGGTGTTAGGCCTACCTTGCTGGGCTGGTGGATTGGGTCGGCCAGAACACCTACATTGAATGAATCAGGGCAAATATCTGTGTCGATTTCTCTCTTCCCTTTCTTATTCTGTTTTTCGATCCGTGTGTCGATTTCCAACACATTCACATTCACTAAGCTAGAGTCTTAAAATCGAAATAGATAGTAGTGATTGGTACATGGAAACAAAAAGAATTTGCAACACAACGTTACTTTCAGCCATGGAGCAAACAACATGGAAACACAAAGAATTTGCAAGAGAAAAATCTTTGGCATTGGGAATTCGAACGTCAAATTATAGTGCTTGTTCAGAAGGATAAAAAATATAAGACAAATTCGACGTACACCGTGCTGCCAATTCCTGTCAGCATCTGATATTCCTGGCGGGAATCTAGGGGAGCCAAAACCTCTATCTTTTTGTCAGGAAAAAAAAACTTTTTATTTCTTCATCACAAGCCCATTAGATTTGAGAAAGATAATATAGGCTTATTAACCAATTAGCTGATTAGTAAGTTTTTAATCACTTTACTATAAACACTTAAACAAGCCCATGATGTTCCAAAGTGAAAAAGAAGTACCTTTGTTTCCTTGCGAGCTTTGATTAATGATAGTAAAAAAGAGATTTTTTTTTTGGAAACTAATGGAATTAAAACCTAACAAGAGAGAGCATTTGTTATGCTCTGACATCATTATTTTTTGGGTGGTCCTTTAGTGTAAATGAAAAGGTAAAAATAAAAAAAGAGGAAAACTAACATGGATAAAAAATGAAGAAAAAAAATTAATGTTGTGAGAGAGAGCACCAAATTATAAGATGGTCCTGGACCATAGAAAATATTTCTCTAACAAAGCATTACAAAAGCGTAGGCTAGCAATGCCCATCAAATCCATCCTAAACAATGAGCTACATTCCTCATGAGCCTCATTAAATACATGTAAATCCCAATCTAAAAATGAATATATACAGAAGCTAACTTATCAGCTATTATATTTCCCTCTCTATATGAGTGGCCTATCTTTGTCATCCATTGTAGCTTCAGCATGTAAAAAAGAGAAATTGACCTACATATCTTCAGAGGTGGCAAAGTGGGCGGTCCGTCCTGCCTCGCAATCAACTTGTCATAAAATGAGCCAGCCAGCCCCGCTTTTGAAAGTGGGCTGAAAAACTCCGCCCGCCTATGTCCACCATCAACCCACCAAAAAAGAGCTTGTTCCTGTTAGTCCCAGTGGTACTCAAGAAGGGGGGTTGAATTGAGTAGTAGCACCTATCTCTCTTTTTTATTTTTATTCAAATATAATTTTTAATATAATTTTCTAATTTTTGCTAATAAAAGGAAATCACAAGAATGATGCACAAATAAAAAAAAACACAATGATTTCTACGTGGAAAAATCTCCTAGGCTCTATAGGAGTAAAAAATCACGACCCACTTGGATTTCAATCCAATGGGATTTAAAAAAAAACTTCACTAATTTCAAAGAGCCAAAATACTCAAGTACAAGTAGATCCTAATCTACTCTTGAGGCACACTACTTTGATTCAACCCTTTAAATCAGAGTTTACACTTATCCACCGATAAGCCCACACCTATTGTTACTACCAACAATAGCAAGTCTCCACACACGGAGAAAAATCAACTTAAAATGAACCACCTTACTAATACTTCTAGAAAAGCTAAAAGGTGACGATGAAGCACTTAAAACCTAAGCTTGTAAAAAGTTAATAAAGAACACAAGTCTTAGGCTAAAAATTTAGATCTCATTTGCTGCTTCACTATGAGACTATTGGAGCATGGGTATATATATAGTAAAAAAAAATTTCATAAACTTTTGCTCCCATGATAATGTTGTTTAGACTTTATCCTTATCTCTTAATTTCAAATTTTGATTCTGCTCTTTATCTTCAATTGACTGCAACAACTTCAAGCTTTATCTTATCTTCAGATTTGGAATCTCAACAACCTTTTGATATGCTGTAACCACCCAACAAAAATCATCCTGTTTTTTGATCAACAAATAAGGTTGTTAGGATTTGTAATTTAATTATATCAATTGTGTCATCATTAAAATATTTTAAAGCATAGGGTGCAACAAATTCCCCCTTTTTGATGATGACAAACAATTGATGCCTTAGAAATCCAAGTAGCTTGACAGATCAATCCAACATTGAAGTTCAGCAATAACAAACTATTTTCATAGTCAACGAGCTAATTTTGTATACAACAACAACAATGTAGCATGTCATGTGATCAAGTTGAATAATTGATACCGAATCCAAAACAAGATATTCAAACAGTAGTAATTAAACAGTGATAATGTTGACAAATTCAACTAGTAACCAACACTTAATTAACTCAAATAAGGCATCTTAGTTTCCCCATTTTTTGACATCATCAAACTTTGGAAAATATTAGGCATAATGGAGCAAGAAATGTATGAGAAAGAGTAAAGCAAATGGGAAGCAGCAGAGCACTTTGCAATGGCATGGTGTATTTTGCAATATTCATGATAGAAGACACTCAAGTGTTTAACTCACAATTTATTCACCTTCAAGGATGCTTCATGGACTTGTAATTCATGATCTAGGAATCCTTTTAACCAGAAAAGTGCAAGTAGAATAAAGTTTATGAAAAATTTAAGCATGAAGGAAAAGATGATAGGAAATGGAAGGATTAAAGAACTCTCTTAGTTGTTAGAAGCTGGGAGTGTTATTGGCAAGATGACTCAGGTTGCAAAGAACAACAAAAAAATGACATTTGTTTGGATGTCGTATTATGCCATGAGACAATTAACATTTGAAGCTTTCTCCCCTTTTTTTATAACTTTTTTTTTTCTCGTTCTTTTTTTTTTTTTTTTTTTTTTAATCCTCTTCCCCTTCTTCTTCTTCTTCTTAATTTTTTTTTCTATTCTCCTTCCTTTTTTTTTATCATCTTCTTCTTCTTCTTCTTTTTTGTTCATCTTATTCTCCTTCTTTTTTTTTCTTTTTTTTTTTAATCATCTTCTCCTTCTTCTTCTTCTTCCTCCTCCTTTTTTTTGTTGTTCCCCCTCAACTTGGCATGTGGATCAAAGATAAATAGGATATATATCTGGACATACTCTTCACAATATGATGTAAGTTTTCTGCTAATACTAATGGAACAAAAATATGCAAAATTATCTTTCTGCTCATGAATGGTTCGTATGATGTCAAATAGAGATTAGAAAAAGTAATGGGAAAAAAAGTGAATGACAGTCATCAATAAATCAGAATGCACTTTTCCACCAAAAAGAAGCAGATCAATTATACAAGTTTTGAAGTACCTTTTCACTCAGTAGTGTTTTCACTCAAAACTTGGTCACCTAACTAACATGTTTTTCATGAGTATGCATAACAGTACCACATCCATTGAATCATGCTCCACACAGTCACCAAATGCTATGGAAATCTAGGTGTATAGTCAGAAGGACCTAGAGTTTGTCTTGTGTAGGTGATGTTGTCTTTATAAAGTGGAATAGGGTCTTTTTTTTTTTTTTAAATATAGAAGTGATGATAAGTATGCAGACGGGACAACAAATTTTTGGTTCTAATTCAAGCATCCATATTGGGGGTCACATAAATCTTTATGTAGAACTAATCAAGCCTAGTTCTAGTCTCAATTTTTCAAACCTATCTCTATTTAACGGCTTAGTGAAAATATCCGCTATTTGAAATTCAGTGGGACAAAAATTCAACTTGATTAAACATTTTTCTGTACAATCTCTCAAAAAATGATGCCTAATGTGTATGTGTTTTGTTCTTGAATGCAACACTGGATCTTTTGATATACTTATAGCACTTGAGTTGTCACAAAGGATAGGCATACAACCAACATTTATTCCAAAGTCAATTAACTGTTGTTTTATCCATAACAATTGAGCACAACAAAGGGCAGCATAAATATATTCAGCTTCAGTAGTGGATAATGCAATAGTATTTTGTTTCTTTGAACCCCAAGTAACCAAGCAAGGACCAAGAAATTGAGCCATACCTGAAGTGCTTTTTCTATGAACAAGGTCACCTGCAAAATCTGCATCACTATATGCCACTAGATCAAAATTAGCACCCCTAGGATACCATAATCCTAAGTTATCAGATCCTTTTAAGTATCTTAATATCCGTTTAACAGATTTCAAATGGGATTCTTTGGGATTGGATTGAAAACGTGCACATAAGCCTACACTAAACACAATGTCAGGCCTACTAGCTGTTAAATATAAAAGTGATCCAATCATACCTCTATACATTTTTTCATCCACACTTTTACCTTCTTTGTCCTCACTTAATCTATCTCCAGTCCCCATTGGAGTCTTGTGCGGCTTAGAGGCTTCCATCCCATATTTTTTTAGAAGGTCTTTGAGGTACTTTTGTTGACGAATCATTGTACCCTTGTCACTTTGAGAAACCTGCAGACCAAGAAAAAAGGTCAATTCACCCATTAAACTCATCTCAAATTCTTTTTTCATCAAACTTGCAAATTCATCACACAATACATCATTAGTTGCACCAAAAATTATGTCATCAACATATATTTGTACAACTAGAAGATCATTATCTTTACTTTTTAGAAATAAAGTCCTATCTACTTGACCTCTTTTGAATCCATTAGCAAGAAGATGTGAAGAGAGTCTTTCATACCAAGCTCTAGGGGCTTGTTTTAAGCCATAAAGAGCCCTATCAAGTTTGTACACATAATCCTTAAGCATAGGGTCCTCAAAACCAGGTGGCTGTTCTACAAAGACTTCCTCTTCTATTAATCCATTTAAAAATGTTGTTTTAACATCCATTTGGAATAATTTAAAACCCATATGAGTTGCAAATGCAATTAAAATCCTAATAGCCTCTAGTCTTGCTACGGGTGCAAAAGTTTCCCCATAATCAATGCCCTCTTGTTGATTATATCCCTTAGCTACTAGTCTAGCTTTGTTCCTTATTATAGAACCATGTTCATCTAACTTATTCCTAAACACCCATTTTAGTCCTATTATGGTCTTATTCTTTGGCCTAGGCTCCAAGTGCCAAACTTTATTTCTATCAAATTGAAGAAGTTCCTCTTGCATTGCTTGAACCCAGTCTGAATCATTAAGAGCATCAACATGGTTAGTAGGTTCAATTAAAGACAAGTAAGCATGAAAAGCACAAAAGTTTTTTAGTTGTGATCTAGTTTGCACTCCCTTTTTAAGATCACGCATGATAAGATCAATAGGATGAGAGCTGTGATGCTTCCAGCGCCTGAAGTGGAATTCTTGGTCTCCTTCCTCAACTGTTTCAGGATTAGCATCATGCAAAAAATGGCTGTCAGATAACATATTCCCTCGGTCTGCATTTGTTTCGCCATGTCTAGCATTCAGATCCATTTGGTCAGCATCATCAGTATTAGAATTTTGAATTAAAAGCCTTTCTTTTTGTTGTCTTGCTTCTGAATTTGCTTCTGGTCTATGCTCAAACTGAGAGGGGGGCTGCTCATCATTTTGTCTAGCTGTTGTTGTTCCCAAATGATAATTTCTAGGTGCTGCCACAACATCTTCAGTGGCTAATGTAGCGCCTGTAACTGTCAACGGCAGAGTACTGGGTTGTTGATAATGCACAACATCTGTTCCTACCGTTTTCCCACCTTTTTGTTGTTGGACTCCTGTATTTTCATCTTCATGATCACTTCTTATAGTTTCTGAATTAGATGAAGATCTTACCAATCCTAACTCAAAGCCATCTTCAACCTGCTCTAAAACATTAGATTCATCAAATATCACATGCACACTCTCTTCAACACACATAGTCCTTTTATTGTATACCCTATATGCCTTTTTATTTGAGGAGTATCCAAGGAAAATGGCTTCATCACTCCTCGCATCAAACTTTCCTAATATGTCTTTGCCATTATTATGTACAAAGCATTTACACCCAAAAGTTCTAAAGTGCTCAATCTTTGGCTTTCTACCTTTAAACAATTCATAGGCTGTTTTCTTAAGAATAGGTCTAATCATCTTTAGCTTTGATACCAATTGTTAGTCCCAGTGGTACTCAAGAAGGGGGGTTGAAGTGAGTAGTAGCACCTATTAATAATATAGCAAGTTGTGTTTAAGGCTTCAGCCCAAAAATTCTTTGGTAAGCTACTAG